>NC_041382.1:457827183-457864085 GCF_002162155.2 Triticum dicoccoides | reverse complement strand
CTCCTCTCACTCCCTCATCTCTCCCGCCCCCCGATCCAGATCGGATCGGGGCCGGCCCCGTGGCCGTCGCCCTGTGCCGCCTCGCAGGCCCCCGCCCTCGTCCTCGCGCCCCCGTCCCCTCTCCCTCGACGACTCCTCTCGCTGCGCCGACCGCGACCGCGCCCTCGATGCCCGACGCCGCCCCGCCGCTTGATGCCGGAGCCACCACGCCGGCCTGCCTCCCCGTCGTCCTCTACGTCGTCATCGTCGCCACCTCGAGCTCATTGTCGCACACCTGCAGGGCCCAGTGAGCATCGCCCCTCTCCTCTCCTCCTCTGCTTCCGTCGCCGGATCCGAGCGCGCCCGTCGTTCGCGCCGTGGCATGCTGCCGTCCATGATGGCTACCGGCCTAGTGCTGCTTCGCCACCGTCGCACCCCACACGCGCTCACCCCACCGCTCTGTCGTGCGCGCGCGCACTCGCGCTCCCCGCGCCCGATGCCGCGGCCTCCTTCCCCACACAGTGCCCTTGGCTGCGACCCCGCATCCCTGCGCTTGCCGGCGTACGCTCGCTGCTCCCTGTGCCGTACGCCCCCATGGCCGCCGGCGCTCGTGCCCGCGAGCCCCGTGGCTCCGCTTCACCCCCCGTTAACCCGAGCCCAGTGCACCGCGCCCGTTTGGCCTCTGGGCCAATGACAAACGGGGCCCACGCCCCTGAGAACGAAAATGGATTAAAAAGAAAAGTTAAAAAAAAATAATAATAACAATAAAATTATATATTAATTAATCAATTAATTAAAGAATTATTTAACTTAATTAATCATAATTAGATTAATCTAATCATTAATTAACCTAATTAACTCTTAGTTAATCAATCAAGTCTATGACATGCGGCCCCCCACACGTCAGTTTGACCCGGTTAACGCCCTGTTGACTGCTGACGTCATGCTGACATCATGATGATGTCAACATACACTATTCCGGATAATGTTGATTTAGAATAATTAAATAAATTCTAAAAATGATTAAATCTTTTAAAATTAATATAAAATAAACCGTAGCTCGGATGGAAAAACTTTGTACATGAATGTTGCTCAGAACGACGAGACGATTCCGGATACGCAGTCCGTTCGTCCGCCACGCACCCCTAACATATCAAGCTCGCAACTTTCCCCCTTCGGCTCCTCTGCCCGAAGACACGAAACACCGGGGATATTTTCCCGGATGTTTCCCCCTTCACCGGTATCGCCCATCCCTACGTGAGGTCACCCCTAGCACAACGTATTGCCGCGTCTTGCTTTGTGTTCCATTTGATTGCTCCGTTATTTATTGTGTTCCCCCTCCGTTACTCCTTTCTGGTAGACTCCGAGACCGATGCGGATGCCCCTGTGGTCGACTACGTCACCGACGACCCCTCTCTCTTGCCAGAGCAACCAGGCAAGCCCCCCCCCCTTGATCACCAGATATCGCCTACTCTTCTTTATACTGCTTGTATTAGAGTAGTGTAGCATGTTACTGCTTTCTGTTATACCTAACCCGATGCATAGCCTGTCCTTGTTACCACTGTTGTTACCTTTACCTGCAATCCTATATGCTTAGTATAGGGTGCTAGTATTCCATCTGTGGCCCTACATTCTTGTACGTCTGCCGTGCTATACTATCGGGCCGTGATCACTCGAGAGGTGATCACGGGTATATACTATACTTTATACATGATACATGTGGAGACTAAAGTCGGGTCGGCTGGTGGAGCACCCGCGAGTGGATCTTTGAGGCGGAGCGACAGGGCAGGTTGAGACCGCCTAGGAAAGAGGTGGGCCTGGCCCTGTTCGGCATTCACGGATACTTAACACGCTTAACGAGATCTTGGTATTTGATCTGAGTTGGCTACGAGCTTATACGCACTAACCATCTACGCGGGAGTAGTTATGGGTATCCCGACGTCGTGGTATCAGCTGAAGCACTTCAGACGTCAGCGACGGAGCGGCGCGCGCCGAATTGGACTGGAACGCCACTAGGCTAGGTCTGCTTTCGGCCGCCCACGCAACGTGCAGGTGTGCTCAGGGCGATGGGCCCAGACCCCTGCGCGCTTAGGTTTAGACCGGCGTGCTGGCCTCTCTGTTGTGCCTAGGTGGGGATGCGACGTGTTGATCTTCCGCGGCCGGGCATGACCCAGGAAAGTGTGTCCGGCCAAATGGGATCGAGCATGCTGGGTAAGTTGGTGCACCCCTGCAGGGAAGTTAATCTATTCGAATAGCCGTGATCTTCGATAACAGGACAACTTGGAGTTGTACCTTGACCTTATGACAACTAGAACCGGATACTTAATAAAACACACCCTTCCAAGTTCCACAGACAACCCGGTGATCGCTTTTCTACAGGGCGACGAGGAGAGGATCGCCGGGTAGGATTATGCTATGCGATGCGACTGGAGATGCGACTGGAGATGCTACTTGGAGATGCTACTTGGAGGACTTCAATCTACTCTCTTCTACATGCTGCAAGACGGAGGCTGCCAGAAGCGTAGTCTTCGATAGGATTAGCTATCCCCCTCTTATTCTGGCATTCTGCAGTTCAGTCCACTGATATGGCCTCCTTACACATATACCCATGCATATGTAGTGTAGCTCCTTGCTTGCGAGTACTTTGGATGAGTACTCACGGTTGCTTTTCTCCCTCTTTTCCCCTTTTCCTTCTACCTGGTTGTCGCAACCAGATGCTGGAGCCCTGGAGCCAGACGCCACCGTCGACGATGATTCCTACTACACTCGAGGTGCCTACTGCTACGTGCAGACCGCTGACGACGACCAAGAGTAGTTAGGAGGATCCCAGGCAGGAGGCATGCGCCTCTTTCGATCTGTATCCCAGTTTGTGCTAGCCATCTTATGGCAACTTGTTTAACTTATGTCTGTACTCAGATATTGTTGCTTCCGCTGACTCGTCTATGATCGAGCACTTGTATTCGAGCCCTCGAGGCCCCTGGCTTGTATTATGATGCTTGTATGACTTATTTTATTTTTAGAGTTGTGTTGTGATATCTTCCCGTGAGTCCCTGATCTTGATCGTACACGTTTGCGTGTATGATTAGTGTACGATTGAATCGGGGGCGTCACAAGAGTGGTACAGTAATCTTGTTTTGGAGGTCATGTTACTTGACCATGACGAACCTACGAACTATGAGGAAGCAATGATGAGCCCAGATTCCGCGAAATGTCTTGAGGTCATGAAATCTGAGATGGGATCCATGTATGAGAACAAAGTATGGACTTTGGTTGACTTGCCCGATGATCGGCAAGCAATAGAGAATAAATGGATCTTCAATAAGAAGAATGACGCTAACGGTAATGTTACTGTCTACAAAGCTCGACTCATTGCGAAAGGTTTTCGACAAGTTCAAGGAGTTGACTACGATGAGACCTTCTCACCCGTAGCGATGCTTAAGTCTGTCCGAATCATGTCAGCCGCATTTTATGATTATGAAATTTGGCAAATGGATGTCAAGCCGCATTCTAATTCTTGCTCGTCCTCGAGCAGGTAAATGATAAAAAAGATAATTTTTGATGTGGAATGCTACCTAGAATAAACTTGATCATATGTCTAGTCATGGCATGAATATTAAGACATAAGTGATTCAGAGAAATAGTCTATAATTTGACATAAAGACATCAATACTCAGGCATCCCAACAAACAATCATGTCTTTCAAAATATCAACGCTAAAGAAAGTTATCCCTACAAAATCATATAGCCTTGTCATGCTTTGTCTTCTTAACACAAATTATTTATCATGCACAACCCCGATGACAAGCAACAATTGGTTCATACTTTTTAACGCGCTTCAGATTTTTCAACCCTCATGCAATACATGAGCGCGAGCCATGGATATAGCACTACGGGTGGAATAGAGTATAATGATAGGGGTAAATATAAATAAGACAAAAAGTAAGAAAGTCTCACATCGACGCAGCTAACCAACGGGCTATGGAGATGCCCATCAATTGATATCAACGTGAGGAGTAGGGATTGCCATGCAATGAATGCACTAAGAGCTATAAGTGTATGAGAGCTCAATATGAAACTAAGTGGGTGTGCATCCAATCCTATAATGAAAAATTCCCACTAGTATATGAAAGTGACAACATAGGAGACTCTCCAAATGAAAAACATGGTGCTACTTTGAAGCACAAGTGTGGTAAAGGATACTAACAATGCCCCTTCTCTCTTTGTTTTTTAATATATTTTCTCTCTCATTGCCCGGAGTCTCATCCCGACTTGTGGAGTAATCATAGCCTCCATCATCATTTCCTCATGGGGGCACTGCTCTAAAAATGAATAATGATGATCATCACACTTCTTTTTACTTATAACTCAAAAGAAATAAAAATTAGAACTAGATACCTATGACAGAATATGACTCTATATGAATGCCTCTGGCATGTACCAGGATGTGCAATGATCTAGCGTAAAATGTATGAAAAATGATGAACGGTGGCTGAGCCACAACTACTATGTCTGCTATATGATCATGCAAAGCAATATGACAATGAATGCTCAAGTCATCAAACGGAAGCGGTGGAAGTTGCATGGCAATATATCTCGGAATGGCCATGGAAAAGCCATAATAGGTAGGTATGGTGGTTGTTTTGAGGAATATACAATAAGGCTTATCTGTGATAGAGCGTATCATATCACGGGGTTTGGACGCACCAGCGAAGTTTGCACCGACTCTCGATGTGAGAAAGGGCAATGCACGGTACCGTAGAGGCTAGCAAATTGCGGAAAGGTAAGAGTGTGTATAATCCATGGACTCACATTAGTTATAAAGAACTCATATACTTATTGCAAAAGTTTATAGCCCTCGAAGCAAAGTACTACTACGCATGCCCCTAGGGGGATAGATTGGTAGGAAAAGACCATCGCTCGTCCCAGACCGCCACTCATATGGAAGACAATCAATAATAAATCACGCCCCAACATCATAGCATAATGAGAGACTATACGTGCATGCTTCGGGAATCACAAACCTTAACACCAATATTCTTACTAACCACAACCGTTTACTAGTACCTCCCACATATTCCATCTCTATATCGCAAAACTATTGCAAGGAATCAAACATATCATATTCAGTGATCCATATGTTTTATGTAGGATTTTATGACTAACCATGCAATTGAGCAATTCTTGTTGACTCTCTAAATAGATATAAGTGAAGCATGAGAGTTTAATTCTTTCTACAAAAGACCATGTGATACGTCTCCAATGCATCTATAATTTTTGATTGTTCCATGCTATTATATTATCAACCTTGGATGTTTTATATGCATTTATATGCTATTTTTATGATTTTTGGGACTAACCTATTAAACTAGAGCCCATTGCTAGTTTCTGTTTTTCCTTGTTTTAGAGTATCGTAGAAAAGGAAAATCAAACGGAGTCCAATTAACCTGAAACTTCACGGAACTTATTTTTGGACCAGAAGAAGCCCACGGAGTATCAGAGTTGGACCAGGAGAGTCCCGGGCTGCCCACGAGGGTGGGGGGCGCGCCCCCTGCCTCGTGGACAGCCCGGAGGTCCACCGACGTACTTCTTTTTCCCATATATACCCATATACCCTAAAAACTACGGGGAGCACAATAGATCGGGAGTTCCACCGCCAGAAGCCTCCGTAGCCATCGAAAACCAATCTAGACCCATTCTGGCACCCTGCCGGAGGGGGCATCCCTCTCTGGTGGCCATCTTCATCACCCCGGTGCTCTCCATGACGAGGAGGGAGTAGTTCTCCCTCGGGGCTGAGGGTATGTACCAGTAGCTATGTGTTTGATATCTCTCTCTCTCTCTCTCTCTCGTGTTCTTGAGGTGTCACGATCTTGATGTATCGCGAGCTTTGCTATTATAGTTGGATCTTATGATGTTTCTCCTCCTCTACTCTCTTGTAATGAATTGAGTTTTCCCTTTGAAGTTATCTTATCGGACTGAGTCTTTAAGGGTTTGAGAACACTTGATGTATGTCTTGCGTGGGATACCCGTGGTGACAATGGGGTATTCTATTGATCCACTTGATGTATGTTTTGGTGATCAACTTGCGGGTTCCGCCCATGAACGTATGCATAGGGGTTGGCACACGTTTTCGTCTTGACTCTCTGTTAGAATCTTTGGGGCACTCTTTGAGGTCCTATGTGTTGGTTGAATAGATGAATCTGAGATTGTGTGATGCATATCGTATAATCATACCCACGGATACTTGAGGTGACAATGGAGTATCGAGGTGACATTAGGGTTTTGGTTGATTTGTGTCTTAAGGTGTTATTCTAGTACGAACTCTAGGGCTGTTTGTGACACTTATAAGAATAGCCCAACAGATTGATTGGAAAGAATAACTTTGAGGTGGTTTTGTACCCTACCATAATCTCTTCGTTTGTTCTCCGCTATTAGTGACTTTGGAGTGACTCTTTGTTGCATGTTGAGGGATAGTTATATGATCCAATTATGTTATTATTGTTGAGGGAACTTGCAGTAGTGAAAGTATGAACCCTAGGCCTTGTTTCTTAGCATTGCAATACCGTTTGTGCTCACTTTTATCATTAGTTAGCTCGCTGTTTTTATATTTTCAGATTACAAAAACCTTTATCTACCATCCATATACCACTTGTATCACCATCTCTTCGCCGAACTAGTGCACCTATACAATTTACCATTGTATTGGGTGTTTTGGGGACACAAGAGACTCTTTGTTATTTGGTTGCAGGGTTGCTTGAGAGAGACCATCTTCATGCTACGCCTCCTATGGATTGATAAACCTTAGGTCATCCACTTGAGGGAAATTTGCTACTGTCCTACAAACCTCTGCACTTTGAGGCCCAACAACGTCTACAACAAGAAGGTTGTGCAGTAGACATCACCATGCTCTAACAAATATAAGTGAAGCAAAAGAGCATTCTTCAAATAACGGTTTTCTATGTGAAGAGAAATAGGCAATCCAAACTTCAAATGATATAAGTGAAGCACATGAAGCATTCTATAAAGCCATACTCAAATGATATAAGTGAAGTGCAATGAGCATTCTATAAATCAACCATGGACTATCTCATACCAGCATGGTGCATAAAAGAAAAATGAAAACTAAAAGCAAAAGACGCTCCAAGATTTGCACATGTCACATGAACGAAACAAAGACGAAAACATACCGATACTTGTTGAAGAAAGATGGGATGCCTTCCGGGGCATCCCCAAGCTTAGACGCTTGAGTATCCTTGAATATTTACTTGGGGTGCCTTAGGCATCCTAATACGTCTCCAACGTATCTATAATTTTTGATTGTTCCATGCTATTATATTATCAACCTTGGATGTTTTATATGCATTTATATGCTATTTTAACCTTGGATGTTTTATATGCATTTATATGCTATTTTATATGATTTTTGGGACTAACCTATTAACCTAGAGCCCAGTGCCAGTTTCTGTTTTTCCTTGTTTTAGAGTATCACAACAAAGGAAAATCAAACATAGTCCAATTGACCTGAAACTTCACGGGACTTATTTCTGGAACAGAAGCAATCTAGAAGACTTGGGGTGTACGTAAGGGAAGCAATGAGGAAGGCACGAGGCAGGGGGGCGCACCCACCCCCTGGGCGCGCCCTCCACCCTCGTGGGCCCCTCGTGGCTCCCCTGATGTATTTCTTTCGCCTATATATCCATATACCCTAAAACTATCGGGGACGACATCAGGAGTTCCGCCGCAAAAAGCCTCCGTAGCCATCGAAAGCCAATCTAGACCCGTTCCGGCACCCTGTCAGAGGGGGAATCCCTCTCCGGTGGCCATCTTCATCATCCCGGTGCTCTCCATGACGAGGAGGGAGTAGTTCTCCCTCGGGGCAGAGGGTATGTACCAGTAGCTATGTGTTTGATCTCTCTCTCTCTCTCTCTCGTGTTCCTGAGATGATACGATCTTGATGTATCGTGAGCTTTGCTATTATAGTTGGATCTTATGATGTTTCTCCCCCTCTACTCTCTTGTAATGGATTGAGTTTTCCCTTTGAAGTTATCTTATCAGATTGAGTCTTTAAGGATTTGAGAACACTTGATGTATGGCTTGCGTGGGATACCCGTGGTGACAATGGGGTATTATATTGATCCACTTGATGTATGTTTTGGTGATCAACTTGCGGGTTCCGCCCATGAACGTATGCATAGGGGTTGGCACACGTTTTCGTCTTGACTCTCCGGTAGAAACTTTGGGGCACTCTTTGAGGTTCTATGTGTTGGTTGAATAGATGAATCTGAGATTGTGTGATGCATATCGTATAATCATACACACAGATACTTGAGGCGACATTGGAGTATCTAGGTGACATTAGGGTTTTGGTTAATTTGTGTCTTAAGGTGTTATTCTAGTACGAACTCTAGGGCTGTTTGTGACACTTATAGGAATAGCCCGACGGATTGATTGGAAAGAATAACTTTGAGGTGGTTTCGTACCCTACCATAATCTCTTCGTTTGTTCTCCGCTATTAGTGACTTTGGAGTGACTCTTTGTCGCATGTTGAGGGATAGCTATATGATCCAATTATGTTATTATTGTTGAGAGAACTTGCACTAGTGAAAGTATGAACCCTAGGCCTTGTTTCAACACATTGCAATACCGTTTGTGCTCACTTTTATCATTAGTTACCTTGCTGTTTTTATATTTTCAGATTACAAAAACCATTACCTACTATCCATATACCACTTGTATCACCATCTCTTCGCCGAACTGGTGCACCTATGCAATTTACCATTGTATGTGTTGGGGACACAAGAGACTCTTTGTTATTTGGTTGCAGGGTTGCTTGAGAGAGACCATCTTCATGCTGTGCCTCCTACGGATTGATAAACCTTAGGTCATCCACTTGAGGGAAATTTGCTACTGTCCTACAAACCTGTGCACTTGGAGGCCCAACAACGTATACAAGAAGAAGGTTGTGTAGTAGACATCAAGCTCTTTTCTGGCACCGTTGCCGGGGAGGTTAGCGCTTGAAGGTATATCTTTAGATCTTGCAATCGAATCTTTTTGTTTCTTGTTTTAGCACTAGTTTAGTTTGTAAAATAAAACTACAAAAAAATATGGAATTGAGTTTGCCTCATACGCTTCATCTTTTTAATATCTTTCGTGAGTATGATGGAAAGGAAACTTGTGCCAAAGTGTTAGAAGAAGAATGCATTAAAATGTTTGGCACTAAATATTTGAATGATGAGCATGATTGCAATGTTGTTAGTTTGAATTCTTTGAATATCCATGATGCTAATGATATGCAAAGCCACAAGCTTGGGGAAGCTATGTTTGATGAAGATGATATTTTTTGTCCCCCAAGTTTTGATGAGAAAATTTATTATGATGATAGCATGCCTCCTATTTATGATGATTATATTGATAAAAGTGGATTTGGAGAGGTCATGACTTTATTTAGTGATGAGTCCACTATTCCGGAAGAGGTTCCAATTGATTATGAGAACAAAGTTGCTATCTATGATGATTATTGTGATGACTTGTATGCTATAAAGAATAATGATATCCATGAAACTTGTCATCATGATTTTAGTTTTCAATTGGATTATGCCTCACATGATAGTTATTTTGTTGAGTTTGCTCCCACTACTATTCATGAGAAGAAGTTTGCTTATGTGGAGAGTAATAAAAGTTCTATGCTTGTAGATCATGAAAAGAATGCTTTAGGTGCTAGTTATATTGTTAAATTCATTCATGATGCTACTGAAAATTATTATGCGGGAGGAATATATGCTCGTAGGAATTGCAATAATATCAAGTTTCCTCTCTACGTGCTTAACGTCTTGAAGTTATGCTTGTTTCACTTTCCTATGCAAGTTGATTCTTGTTCCCACAAGTTGTTTGCTCACAAAATCCCTATGCATAGGAAGTGGGTTAGACTTAAATGTGCTAGTCATATTCTTCATGATGCTCTCTTTATGTTACAATTCTTATCTTTTATGTGAGCATCATTGGAATCATCATGCCTAGCTAGGGGCGTTAAACGATAGCGCTTGTTGGGAGGCAACCCAATTTTATTTTTGTTCCTCGCTTTTTGCTCCTGTTTAGTAATAAGTAATTCATCTAGCCTCTGTTTAGATGTGGTTTTATGTTTTAATTAGTGTTTGTGCCAAGTAGAACCGTTGGGAAGACTTGGGGAAAGTCTTGTTGATCTTGCTGTAAAAAACAGAATCTTTAGCGCTCACGAAAATTGCTGCCATTTTTTAATGAAGAGGGATAGTTAGTTAATTCTTTTTGCAGATGATTAATAGATAAATTACTCAAGTCCAGAAATTTATTTTAGAATTTTTTAGGTTCCAGAAGTCTGGGTTAGTTACAGATTACTACAGACTGTTCTGTTTTTGACAGATTCTGTTTTTCGTGTGTTGTTTGCTTATTTTTGATGAATCTATGGCTAGTAAAATAGTTTATAAACCATAGAGAAGTTGGACTACAGTAGGTTTAACACCAATATAAATAAATAATGAGTTCATTACAGTACCTTGAAGTGGTGTTTTCTTTTCTTTCGCTAACGGAGCTTATGAGTTTTCTATTAAGTTTTGTGTTGTGAAGTTTTCAAGTTTTGGGTAAAGATTCGATGGACTATGGAATAAGGAGTGGCAAGAGCCTAAGCTTGGGGATGTCCAAGGCACCCCAAGGTAATATTCAAGGACAACCAAGAGCCTAAGCTTGGGGATGCCCCGGATGGCATCCCCTCTTTCGTCCTCGTTCATCGGTAACTTTACTTGGAGCTACATTTTTATTTACCACATGATATGTGTTTTTCTTGGAGCGTCATTTTATTTTATTTAGTTTTGCTTGCTGTTTGAATAAAATACCAAGATCTGAAATTATTAAATGTTAGAGAGTGTTCATATAGTTGCATAATTATTCGACTACTCATTGATCTTCACTTATATCTTCCGGAGTAGTTTGTTGTTGCTCTAGTGCTTCACTTATATCTTTTTAGAGCACGGTGGTGGCTTTATTTTATAGAAATAGATGAACTCTCATGATTCACTTATATTTTTTTGAGAGTCATAAACAGAGTGGTAATTTGCTTTGGTTATGAATTTAGTCCTAATATGATGGGCGTCCAAGAGGGATATAATAAAACTTTCATATAAAGTGCATTGAATACTATGAGAAGTTTGATACTTGATAATTGTTTTGAGATATGGATATGGTGATATTAGAGTCGTGCTAGTTGAGTAGTTGTGAATTTGAGAAATGCTTGTGTTAAAGTTTGAGATTCCCGTAGCATGCTTGTATGGTGAACCGTTATGTTAAGAAGTCGGAGCATGATGTATTTCTTGATTGTCCTCCTTATGAGTGGCGGTCGGGGATGAGCGATGGTCATTTCCTACCAATCTATCCCCCTAGGAGCATGCGTGTAGTACTTTGCTTCGATAACTAATATAATTTTGCAATAAGTATGTGAGTTCTTTATGACTAATGTTGAGTCCATGGATTATACGCACTCTCACCCTTCCGCCATTGCTAGCCTCTCTAATACCGTGCACCTTTCACCGTATCATACACCCACCATATACCTTCCTCAAAACAGCCACCATACCTACCTATCATGGCATTTCCATAGCCATTCTGAGATATATTTCCATGCTACTTTCCACCGATCCGTTATTATGACACATTTCATCATTGTCATATTGCTTTGCATGATCATGTAGTTGACATTGTATTTGTGGCAAAGCCACCGTTCATAATTCTTCCATACATGTCACTCATGAGTCATTGCACATCCCGGTACACCGCCGGAGGCATTCACATAGAGTCATATCTTGTTCTAAGTATCGAGTTGTAATTCTTGAGTTGTAAGTAAACAAAAGTGTGATGATCATCATTAATAGAGCATTGTCCCAAAAAAAGAGAAAGGCCAAAAAAAAGAAAGGCCAAATAAAAAAAATAAAAAAAATAAAAGGGAACAATGGTACTATCCATTTTTCCACACTTGTGCTTCAAAGTAGCACCATGGTTTTCATGATAGAGAGTCTCTTGTTTTGTCACTTTCATATACTAGTGGGAATTTTTCATTATAGAACTTGGCTTCTATATTCCAACAATGGGCTTCCTCAAATGCCCTAGGTCTTCGTGAGCAAGAAAGTTAGATGCACACCCACTTAGTTTCTTTTGTTGAGCTTTCATGCATTTATAGCTCTAGTGCATCCGTTGCATGGCAATCCCTACTCACTCACATTGATATCTATTGATGGGCATCTCCATAGCCCGTTGATATGCCTAGTTGATGTGAGACTATCTTCTCCCTTTTTGTCTTCTCCACAACCACCATTCTATTCCACATATAGTGCTATGTCCATGGCTCACGCTCATGTATTGCATGAAGATTGAAAAAGTTTGAGAACATCAAAAGTATGAAACAATTGCTTGGCTTGTCATCGGGGTTGTGCATGATTTAAATATTTTGTGTGGTGAAGATGGAGCATATCCAGACTATATGATTTTGTAGGGATAGCTTTGTTTGGCCATGTTATTTTGAGAAGACATGATTACTTTGTTAGTATGCTTGAAGTATTATTATTTCTATGTCAATATTAAACTTTTGTCTTGAATCTTATGGATCTGAATATTCTTGCCACAATAAAGAAGAATTACTTAGAGAAATATGTTAGGTAGCATTCCACATCAAAAATTCTGTTTTTATCATTTACCTACTCGAGGAAGAGCAGGAATTACATCCCCAAGCTTGAGCTTTTGCCTATCCTCCTTCTCCTCATATCGAGACCTCCTCGATCTTTGATCACTTCATCCACACAAAACTCAACAAAAAGTTTGGTAAGATCCGTTAGTATAATAAAGCAAATCACTACTCTAAGAACTGTTGCAAACCAATTCATATCTTGTTTTTGCATTTTATCTACTGTAATATAACTTTTTCATGGCTTATACCACCGATAAAAATCGATAGTTTCATCAAAACGAGCAAAACAATGCATAAAAAAACAGAATCTGTCTTAAACAGGGCAGTCTGTAGTAATCTAAACATTAACCATAGTTCTGGTACTCCAAAAATTCTGAAACAATTAGGAAAAATAAAATTTTTGTATAGAAATACAGTGCAAAAAGTTTCTGAACCGTTTAACGTTCCAGTAAAAAATGTAAAATCACGCACTACAACCAAAGTTTCTGTATTGCACCGCACAAACCAACAAGCAATGTAAACATCCTAAAGGCAAATCTTGGCACATTATTTTTATAATACAATGGAATTGTACAAGGGGATAATTATTTTTGTTGAAAAGTTTCTGTAAGTAAGATTCACAAAGTTTCGTGAGCATGAACAAAGTTCAAGGACGTCCCCCACTTTCAGAATGCTCGTCTATATAACTTTCACTTTTATTTTTGTGAAGTTTTAAGTTCCCCTCTATATATTTTTGTTTTGTTTTTAAACTATATAAAAGCACTCAACAGAAATAAATGACTCTCTAAAACTTCCAGGTTGTCTCCCTGGAAGCGCTTTCTTTAAAGCCATAAAGCTAGGCATAAAGTGCTCAAGTAATGGATCCACCCGGATCCCAAGGTATATCAAAGCCAATTTGAATTAACAATGATTTGGCATTTAGTAGTGAGCACAAAGAAACATATATCAAGCAATGACGAAGTCTAACTCTCTTCCTATGCATAGGCATGTCATACAAGAACAATTCATGCACATCAAGTAAAGGCCAATACATAGTATAAGCAATTTCTTGCAATTTTATCGTGTTGGAAACATAGAGAGGCGGAGATATAGTTCCTCTCTCATAATAATTGCAAGTAGGAGAAGCAAGCACATGCATATTATATTCATCAAAATCATCATGTGCAATGGTAAAAGGCAACCCATCAATATAATCCTTAACAAGTGCAAACTTCTCCGATATAGTGTAGTTTGGAGAATTCAAAAAGATAATAGGACTATCATGTGTGGGTGCAATAGCAACAATTCCATGTTTAACACAAGGAACAATAGCAAGTTCATCTCCATAAGCATCATTCATATTGGCATATTTGCCACAAGCATAGCAAGCATCATCAAAAAGGGATATTTAAAATGAATCAACGGGACCATAGCAATTATCATGGCATTCATCCTTCGGTAAGAACGGAGGGAAATTAAACAATGTATGAGTTGAAGAGTTACTCTCATTAGAAGGCGGGCACGGGTGATCAATCCGGTCTTCCTTCGCTTGTTCTTCGCTCTCCTCATCATCTTTTTCATCCAATGAGCTCACAGTTTCATCAATTCCTTCTTCCATAGACTCCTGCAAAATATTAGTCTCTTCTTGCACAACGGAGACTTTCTCGATAAATGCATCAATATAGGAATTGTATTTATAATTATTATAGAAATATTTAAGGATAGCAAGATTTTCAGGTCTATAAATTGAATACTCAAAATCTTCAAACTCTTTAAACAAAGATTCAATTTCACATGCACCCTTAAAAGCAACAAATTCTTCTATTCGTTCCACATCATAGTAATCATATATACCATTAGTATAAGAAGCCAAGGTTTCATTATCATTAAATTTGCATGAATAGGGAAGGTGTGGAACCTCAATCTTAGAGAAACAAGTATAGTCGTATCTCAAGCATAGATTCCAAGCATATCATTGCAACATATAAATTTGATCCCATAACAATTTCCCTTTATGAGTCAAGCTATAATCCCTAAAGTATTCACGTTGATCCTGTTGGGGAATGCATTAATTTCAAAAAAATTCCTACGCACACCCAAGATCCATCTATGTGATGCATAGCAACGAGAGGGGAGAGTGTTGTCCACATACCCTCGTAGACCGTAAGCGGAAGTGTTATGACAACGCGGTTGATGTAGTCGTATGTCTTCACGATCCGACCGATCCTAGTACCGAAGGTACGGCACCTCCGCGATCTGCACACGTTCAGCTTGGTGACGTCCCATGCTACCTCCTGAGCACTGCGTTGGTTTTCCCTTGAAGAGGAAAGAGCGATGCAGTAAAGTAGCGTAAGTATTTCCCTCAGTTTTTGAGAACTAAGGTATCAATCCAGTAGGAGATCACGCTCGAGTCCCATGCACTTACACAAACAAATAAGAACCTCACAACCAACGCGATAAAGGGGCTGTCAATCTCTTCACGATCACTTACGAGAGTGAGATCTGATAAATGGCAATAGAAATAGCTAATTGTTGGAAGATTAATATGATGGAAGATAGACCCGGGGGCCATAGGTTTCACTAGTGGCTTCTCTCAAGAGCATAAGTATTACAGTGGGTAAACAAATTACTGTCGAGCAATTGATAGAAAAGCGAATAATTATGAGAATATCTAGGCATGATCATGTATATAGGCATAACGTCCGCGACAAGTAGACCGAAATGATTCTGCATCTACTACTATTACTCCACACATCGACTGCTATCCAGCATGCATCGAGTATTAAGTTCATAAGAACAGAGTAACGCCTTAAGCAAGATGACATGATGTAGAGGGATAAACTCATGCAATATGATATAAACCCCATCTTTTTATCCTCGATGGCAACAATACAATACGTGTCGTTTCCCTTTCTGTCACTAGGATCGAGCACCGCAAGATTGAACCCAAAGCTAAGCACTTCTCCCATTGCAAGAAAGATCAATCTAGTAGGCCAAACCAAATTGATAATTCGAAGAGACTTGCAAAGATAAACCAATCATACATAAAAGAATTCAGAGAAGAATCAAATATTGTTCATAGATAACCTGGATCATAAACCCACAATTCATCGGATCTCGACAAACACACCGCAAAAGAAGATTACATCAAATAGATCTCCAAGAAGATCGAGGAGAACTTTGTATTGAGATCCAAAGAGAGAGAAGAAACCATCTAGCTAGTAATATCTGAAGGTCTGAAGTAAACTACTCACACATCGCTGTAGAGGCCATGGAGTTGATGTAGAGGCCCTCCATGATCAATGCCCCCTCCGGCGGAGCTTCGGAAAAGGCCCCAAGATGGGTTCTCTCGGGTACAAAAGGTTGCGGCAGTGGAATAAGGTTTTCGTGGTGCTCTTGGATGTTTGTGGGGTACGTGGACTTATATAGGAGGAAGAAGTAGGTCGGTGGAGCAACGAGGGGCCCACGAGGGTGGAGGGCGCGCCCAGGGGGGGGGGGGGTAGGCGCGCCCCCTGCCTTGTGGCCTCCTCGATTGTTTCTTGACGCCCACTCCAAGTCTCTTGGATCATGTTTGTTGAGAAAATCACGTTCCCGAAGGTTGCATTCCGTTTGGACTTCGTTTGATATTCCTTTTCTGTGGAACACTGGAATAGGCAAAAAAACAACAATTTGGGCTGGGCCTCCGGTTAATAGGTTAGTACCAAAAATGATATAAAAGTGTAAAATAAAGCTCATTAACATCCAAAACAGATAATATAATAGAATGGAGCAATCAAAAATTATAGATACGTTGGAGACGTATCAAGCATCCCCAAGCTTAATTCCTGCTCGTCCTCGAGTAGGTAAATGATAAAAAAAGCATTTTTGATGTGGAATGCTCTCTAACATATTTCTCAATGTAATTTTTCTTTATTGTGGCATGAATGTTCAGATCTGAAATATTGAAGATAAAAGTTTAATATTGACATAAAAATAATAATACTTCAAGTATACTAACTAAGCAATCATGTCTTCTCAAAATAACATGGCCAAAGAAAGTTATCCCTACAAAATCATATATTCTGGCTATGCTCTATCTTCACCACACAAAATATTTAAATCATGCACAACCCCGATGAAAAGCCAAGCAATTGTTTCATACTTTTGATGTTCTCAAACTTTTTCAATCTTCACGCAATATATGAGCATGAGCCATGGATATATCACTATGTATGTGGAATAGAATGGTGGTTGTGGAGAAGACAAAAAAAAGGAGAAGATAGTCTCACATCAACTAGGCGTATCAACGGGCTATGGAGATGCCCATCAATAGATATCAATGTGAGTGAGTAGGGATTGCCATGCAACGGATGCAATAGAGCTATAAGTGTATGAATGCTCAATAAAAGAACTAAGTGGGTGTGCATCCAACTCGCTTGCTCATGAAGACCTAGGGCATTTTGAGGAAGCCCATCATTGGAATATACAACCCAAGTTCTATAATGAAAAATTCCAGTAGTATATGAAAGTGGTATCATAGGAGACTCTCTATCATGAAGATCATGGTGCTACTTTGAAGCACAAGTGTGGAAAAAGGATAGTAGCATTGTCCCTACTCTCTTTTTCTATCATTTTTTGGGCCTTCTCCCTTTTTTTATGGCCTTCCTTTTTTTCATCCGGAGTCTCATCCCGACTTGTGGGGGAATCATAGTCTCCATCATCCTTTCCTCACTGGGACAATGCTCTAATAATGATGATCATCACACTTTAATTTACTTACAACTCAAGAATTACAACTCAATACTTAGAAGAAAATATGACTCTATGTGAATGCCTCCGACGGTGTACTAGGATGTGCAATCATGCATGAGTGACATGTATGCAGAATTATGAACGGTGGCTTTGCCACAAAATACGATGTCAACTACATGATCATGCAAGCAATATGACAATGATAAAGCGTGTCATAATAACCGAACGGTGGAAAGTTGCATGGCAATATATCTCAGAATGGCTATGGAAATGCCATAATAGGTAGGTATGGTGGCTGTTTTGAGGAAGGTATATGGTGGGTTTATGGTACCGGTGAAAGTTGCACGATACTAGAGAGGCTAGCAATGGTGGAAGGGTGAGAGTGCGTATAATCCATGGACTCAACATTAGTCATAAAGAACTCACATACTTATTGCAAAAATCTATTAGTTATCGAAACAAAGTATTACACGCATGCTTCTAGGGGGATAGATTGGTAGGAAAAGACCATCACTCGTTCCCGACCACCACTCATAAGGAAGACAATCAATAAATAAATCATGCTCTGACTTCATCACATAACAGTTCACCATACGTGCATGCTACGAGAATCACCAACTTCAAAACAAGTATTTCTCAAATTCACAACTACTCAACTAGCATGACTCTAATATCACCATCTCCATATCTCAAAACAATTATCAAGTATCAAACTTCTCATAGTATTCAATGCACTTCTATAATTTTTTTATATTATTCCTAAAAGCAAATTTCCATGTTGTTCTAAAGGACTCTCAAAATAATATAAGTGAAGCATGAGAGATCAATTATTTCTATAAAATAAAACCACCGCCGTGCTCTAAAAGATATAAGTGAAGCACTAGAGCAAAAACTATATAGCTCAAAAGATATAAGTGAAGCACATAGAGTATTCTAATAAATTTTAAATCATGTGAGTCTCTCTCAAAAAGGTGTGTACAGCAAGTATGATTGTGGTAAACAAAAAGGCAAATAATCAAATCATACAAGACGCTCCAAGCAAAACACATATCATGTGGTGAATAAAAATATAGCTCCAAGTAAAGTTACCGATAGACGAAGACGAAAGAGGGGATGCCTTCCGGGGCATCCCCAAGCTTAGGATTTTTGGTGTCCTTAGATTACCTTGGGGTGCCATGGGCATCCCCAAGCTTAGGATCTTGCCACTCCTTGTTCCATAATCCATCAAATCTTTACCCAAAACTTGAAAAATTCACAACACAAAACTCAAAATAGAAAATCTCGTGAGCTCCATTAACGAAAGAAAACAAAACACCACTTCAAGGTACTGTAATGAACTCATTATTTATTTATATTGGTGTTAAACCTGCTGTATTACAACTTCTCTATGGTTTATAAACTCTTTTACTAGCCATAGATTCATCAAAATAAGCAAACAACACACGGAAGACAGAATCTGTCAAAAATAGAACAGTCTGTAGTAATCTGTAACTAACACAAACTTATGGAACCCCAAAAATTCTAAAATAAATTTCTGGACGTGAGGAATTTATCTATTAATCATATTAAAAAATAATTAACTAAATATAAGTCTCCAAATAAAAATGGCATCAATTCTCCTGAGCGCTAAAGTTTCTGTTTTTTTACAGCAAGATCAAAAAGACTTGCCCCAAGTCTTCCCAACGGTTCTACTTGTCACAAACACTAATTAAACACAAAAAAACAAACAAAACAGAGGATAGATAAATTATTTATTACTAAACAGGAGCAAAATCAAGGAATAAAAATAAAATTGGGTTGCCTCCCAGCAAGCGCTATCGTTTAACGCCCCTAGCTAGGCATAAAAGCAAGGATAGATCTAGGTATTGCCATCTTTGGTTTTAGGGAAGAAAAGAGAAAACTTATTATCTATGGAATTAATCTTTCTATTTTGATAAATCACATGGCTGTTAATGGTAGAAGAAAGATTAAGCATTTTACGGAAGTTTACATCTAAGCTAGCTTTCATCTCTTTGATAGATTCGTTTTGGTAGGAGAGCAAAAGAGATGTGGATACAACCTTCTCATTCATGGGGTGCCCAAATATGGTTATCATCTTTTCATAAGTATCTACGGCATCCCCTTCAATAAAACCTTCTTCAAATATAGAATCTAAGACATGCTTAAACAAAGAAGGTAGGGCAACATAAAAGCTCTTTAAGTAAATTTCAATTTGATATTGGAGCACATAGCTGGCCCGGATCCTTAATAGTCTATCCCAAGCATCTTTCAAAGATTCATCGAGTAAATAACAAAAAATTCCGGAATCATCTTCATCAAAATTATTAATATTCTGATTGATAACTCCGGTAGGTCTTTCCATATCATCATTATTTATGAGTTTAGAGAGAATAGAAGGATTGTCCAAAGTACTAAAACTCGGGAGAGAACCCCCAACCCTTTTTGATTCCGACATGGCGAAAGAAAGGTGAGTGGAAAAGAGAGGGCGAATAAAACGGCAAGGGTGAAGTGGGGGGGGGGGAGGAAAACAAGAGGCAAATGGCAGATAATGTAATGCGAGGGATAAGAGTTTGTGATGGGTACTTGGTATGTCTTGACTTGTGCATAGACTCCTCGGCAACGGCGCCAGAAATGGCTCGTTGTCGGGAGTCAAATCTTGACTTGGCATGGCGCGAATGTCTCCGGCAACGGCGCCAGAAATCCTTCTTGCTACCTCTTGAGCATTGCGTTGGTTTTCCCTTGAAGAGGAAAGGGTGATGCAGTAAAGTAGCATAAGTATTTCCCTCAGTTTTTGAGAACCAAGGTATCAATCCAGTAGGAGATCACACTCGAGTCCCACGCACCTACACAAACAAATAAGAACCTCACAACCAACGCGATAAAGGGGTTGTCAATCCTTTCACGGTCACTTAAGAAAGTGAGACCTGATAGATATGATAAGAAAATGTTTTTGGTATTTTTATGATAAAGGGAAATAAAGATGCAAAGTAAAATAAACGACAATAGAAATAGCTAAGTGTTGGAAGATTAATATGATGGGAGATAGACTCGGGGGCCATAGGTTTCACTAGTGGTTCTCTCAAGAGCATAAGTATTATGGTGGGTAAAAAAATTACTGTCGAGCAATTCATAGAAAAGCGAATAATTATGAGAATATCTAGGCATGATCATGTATATAGGCATCACGTCCGCGACAAGTATACCGAAACGATTCTGCATCTACTACTATTACTCCACACATCGACCGCTATCCAGCATGCATCTAGAGTATTAAGTTCATAAGAACAGAGTAACACCTTAAGCAAGATGACATGATGTAGAGGGATAAACTCTTGCAATATGATATAAACCCCATCTTTTTATCCTCGATGGCAACAATACAATACGTGCCATTTCCCTTTCTATCACTAGGATCGAGCACTGCAAGATTGAACCCAAAGCTAAGCACTTCTCCCATTGCAAGAAAGATCAATCTAGTAGGCCAAACCAAACTGATAATTCGAAGAGACTTGAAAAGATAAACCAATCATACATAAAAGAATTCAGAGAAGAATCAAATATTGTTCATAGATAATCTGGATCATAAACCCACAATTCATCAGATCTCGACAAACACACCGCAAAAGAAGATTCCATTGAATAGATCTCCAAGAAGATCGAGGAGAACTTTGTGTTGAGATCCAAAGAGAGAGAGAAGAAGCCATCTAGCTAATAACTATGGACCCGAAGGTCTGAAGTAAACTACTCACACATCACCGGAGAGGCCATGGAGTTGATGTAGAGGCCCTCCGTGATCAATGCCCCCTCCGACGGAGCTCCGGAAAAGGCCCCAAGATGGGATCTCTCGGGTACAGAAGGTTGCGGTGGTGGAATTTGGTTTTCGTGGTGCTCCTGGATGTTTGCGGGGTACGTGGACTTATATAGGAGGAAGAAGTAGGTCGGTGGAGCAACGAGGGGCCCACTAGGTTGGAGGGCGCGCCCAGGGGGGTAGGCGCGCCCCCTGCCTTGTGGCCTCCTCGATTGTTTCTTGACACCCACTCCAAGTCTCCTGGATCACGTTTGTTGAGAAAATCACGTTCCTGAAGGTTTCATTCCATCTAGACTTCGTTTGATATTCCTTTTCTGCGAAGCACTGAAATGGGCAAAAAATAGCAATTTGGCTGGGCCTCCGGTTAATAGGTTAGTCCCAAAAATGATATAAAAGTGTAAAATAAAGCCCATTAACATCCAAAATAGATAATATAATAGCATGGAGCAATCAAAAATTATAGATACGTTGGAGACGTATCATCCCACGAACTCTAGATCCAGCTGAGGTCGAGGGAGATTTTCGTCAGCTTGATGGCGTGATGACGGCGATGATGAAGTTACCGACGCAGGGCTTCGCCTAAGCTGTACAACGATATGACTGAGGTGGAAATCTGTGGAGGGGGGCACCGCACACGGCTAAACAATCAACTTGTGTGTCTATGGGGTGCCCCCTCGCCCATATATAAAGGAGTGGAGGAGGGGGAGGGCCGGCCCTCTCATGGCGCGTCCAAGGGGGGAGTCCTACTCCCGGTGGGAGTAGGATTCCCCCTTCCCTAGTTGGAGTAGGAGAGGAAGGAAGGGGGAGAGAGAGGGAATGAAAGGGGGGCCTCGGCCCCCAACCAATTCGGATTGGGCTTGGGGGGGCACCCTCCACCTTGGCCGCCTCCTCCTCTCTCCCACTAAGGCCCAATAAGGCCCATACACTCCCTGGGGGGTTCCGGTAACCCCCCGGTACTCCGGTAAATGCCCGAACTCACCCGGAACCATTCCGATGTCCAAACATAGCCTTCCAATATATCAATCATTATGTCTTGACCATTTCGATACTCCTCGTCATGTCCATGATCTCATCCGGGACTCTGAACAACCTTCGGTACATAAAAACACATAAACTCATAATACCGATCGTCATCGAACGTTAAGCATGCGGACCCTACGGGTTCGAGAACTAGGTAGACATGACTGAGACTCATCTCTGGTCAATAACCAACAGCGGAACCTGGATGCTCATATTGGTTCCTACATATTCTATGAAGATCTTTATCGGTCAACCGCATAACAACATACGTTGTTCCCTTTGTCATCGGTATGTTACTTGCCCGAGATTCGATCGCCGGTATCTCAATACCAAGTTCAATGTCATTACCGGCAAGTCTCTTTACTCATTCCGTAATGCAACATCCCGCAACTAACTCATTAGTTACATTGCTTGCAAGGCTTATAGTGATGTGCATTACCGAGAGGGCCCAGAGATACCTCTCCGATACACGGAGTGACAAATCCTAATCTCGATCTATGCCAACTCAACAAACACCATTGGAGACACCTGTAGAGCATCTTTATAGTCACCCAGGTACATTGTGACATTTGATTGCACACTAAGTGTTCCTCCGGTATTCGGGAGTTGCATAATATCATAGTCATAGGAACATGTATAAGTTATGGAGAAAGCAATAGAAGTAAACTAAATGATCAAAGTGCTAAGCTAACGGATGGGTCAAGTCAATCACATCATTCTCTAATGATGTGATCCCGTTCATCAAATGACAACTCTTGTCTATGGCTAGGAAACTTAACCTTCTTTGATTAACGAGCTAGTCATGTAGAGGCATACTAGTGACACTCATTTTGTCTATGTATTCACACATGTACTAAGTTTCCGGTTAATACAATTCTAGCGTGAATAATAAACATTTATCATGATATAAGTAAATATAAATAAAAACTTTATTATTGCCTCTAGGGCATATTTCCTTCAGTATCCCACTTGCACTAGAGTCAATAATCTAGATTACATAGTAATGATTCTAACACCCATGGAGTTCTGGTGCTAATCATGTTTTGCTCGTGAGAGAGGCGTAGTCAACGGGTCTGCAACATTCAGATCTGTATGTATCTTGCAAATATGTATGTCTCCCTCCTTGACTTGATCACGGATGGAATTGATGCGTATTTTGATGTGCTTGGTTCTCTTGTGAAATCTGGATTCCTTTGCCCAGGCAATTGCACCCGTGTTGTCACAAAAGATTTTCTTTGGATCCGATGCACTAGGTATGACACCTAGATCGGATATGAACTCCTTCATCTAGACTCCTTCCTTTGCTGCTTCTGAAGTAGCTATGTACTCTGCTTCAGACGTAGATCCCGCCACGATGCTCTGCTTGGAACTGCACCAACTGACAGCTCCACCATTCAATAAAAATATGTATCCGTTTTGTGAGTTAGAGTCATCCGGATCAGTGTCAAAGCTTGCATCGACGTAACCGTTTACGATGAGCTCTTTGTCACCTCCATAAACAAGAAACATATCCTTAGTTCTTTTCAGGTATTTGAAGATGTTCTTGACCGCTGTCCAGTGATCCATTCCTGGATTACTTTGGTACCTCCCTGCTAAACTAATAGCAAGGCACGCATCAGGTCTGGTACCCAACATTGCATACATGATAGAACCAATGGCTGAAGCATAGGGAATGCCTTTCATTTTCTCTCTATCTTCTGCAGTGGTCGGGCATTGAGTCTGACTCAACTTCACACCTTGTAACACAGGCAAGAACCCTTTCTTTGCATGATCCATTTTGAACTTCTTCAAAACTTTATCAAGGTATGTGCTTTGTGAAAGTCCAATTAAGCGTCTTAATCTATGTCTATAGATCTTGATGCCCAATATATAAGCAACTTCACCGAGGTCTTTCATTGAAAAATTCTTATTCAAGTATCCTTTTATGCTTTCAGAAATTCAGTATCATTTCCGATCAGCAATATGTCATCCACATATAATATGAGAAATGCTATAGAGCTCCCACCCACTGTCTTGTAAATACAGGCTTCTCCAAAAGTCTGTATAAAACCATATACTTTGATCACACTATCAAAGCATATATTCCAACTCCGAGAGGTTTGCACCAGTCCATAAATGGATCGCTGGAGCTTGCACACTTTGTTAGCAGCTTTTGGATCGAACAAACCTTCTGGTTGCATCATATACAACTCTTCTTTAAGATATCCATTAAGGAATGCGGTTTTGACATCCATTTGCCAAATTTCATAATCATAAAATGCAGCAATTGTAACATGATTCGGACAGACTTAAGCATCGCTATGGGTGAGAAGGTCTCATCGTAATCAACTCCTTGAACTTGTGGAAAACCTTTTGCAACAAGTCGAGCTTTGTAGATAGTAACATTACCGTCAGCGTCCGTCTTCTTCTTGAAGATCCATTTATTCTCTATGGCTTGCCGATCATCGGGCAAGTCAACCAAAGTCCACACTTTGTTCTCATACATGGACCCCATCTCAGATTTCATGGCCTTAAGCCATTGTGCGTAATCTGGGCTCATCATCGCTTCCTCATAGTTCGTCGGTTCGTCATGGTCAAGTAACATGACCTCCAGAACAATATTACCGTACCACTCTGGTGCGGATCTTACTCTAGTTGACCTACGAGGTTCGGTAGTAACTTGATCAGAAGTTTCATGATCATCATCATTAGCTTCCTCACTTACTGGTGTAGGAATCACTGGAACTGATTTCTGTGATGAATTACTTTCCAATAAGGGAGCATGTATAGTTACCTCATCAAGTTCTACTTTCCTCCCACTCACTTCTTTTGAGAGAAACTCCTTCTCTAGAAAGGATCCATTCTTATCAACGAATATCTTGCTTTCGGATCTATGAAGACACATTTCTCCGATTTGGGTTTGAGCTTATCAGGTTGAAGCTTTTCCACATAAGCATCGCAGCCCCAAACTTTAAGAAACAACAACTTGGGTTTCTTGCCAAACCACAATTCATAAGGTGTCGTCTCAACGGATTTTGATGGTGCCCTATTTAATGTGAATGCAGCCGTCTCTAAAGCATAACCCCAAAACGATAGCGGTAAATAAGTAAGAGAGATCATAGATCACACCATATCTAATAAAGTGCGGTTACGACGTTCGGACACACCATTACGCTATGGTGTTCCAGGTGGCGTGAGTTGCAAAACTATTTTGCATTGTTTCAAATGAAGACCAAACTCATAACTCAAATATTCACCTCCATGATCAGATCGTAGAAAATTAATATTCTTGTTACAACGATTTTCCGCTTCACTCTGTAATTCTTTGAACTTTTCAAATGTTTCAGACTTATGTTTCATCAAGTAGATATACCCATATCTGCTCAAATCATTTGTGAAGGTAATAAAATAATGATACCCGCCACGAGCATCAACACTCATCGGACCGCATACATCTGTGGGTGAGTAGAGGGATGGCCTGGCCAGCGGTGGGAGTAGTAGGGGGCGGTGAGGCCTCCACGGCATTGCAGCCGGCCACGGGAGACAGGAGCACGAGGCACGACCGGCACTAGTTTGGGCGGCTGGAGCAAGAAGACCAGAGGTTGAAGAAGCACTACGGCTGTTGGATGGACATCATACAGTCAGTGGAGCTAGAATCGTTCATATTGATTAAGTAGACAAAGCCCTCCGTCCCCGTCAACTTAGTTGGCCCACAAGTCAGCCTCCCACTATTGTGGGTCCCAGCTAGCAGGGGGTATTCATTTTTTTGTGCGTAATAAGGAGGCACTTCCTTGTGTGCGAAGATATAGCTGGTGGGTCCGATCTGTCAGCGGTGGGAACGTTTTTTTCGTGAAATACAGATTCCCTTCTGATGACCCACAAGTATAGGGGATCTATCGTAGTCCAGCAAGGTATTCTCTGCAAGTACTGAAATAAGTTGTAACAGATAGTTTTGTGATAGAATAATTTGTAACGAGCAACAAGTAACAAAAGTAAGTAAAGTGCAGCAAAGTGGCCTAATCCTTTTTGTAGCAAAGAACAAGCCTGGACAAACTCTTATATAGAGAAAAGCGCTCCCGAGGACACATGGGAATATCGTCAAGCTAGTTTTCAGCACGCTCATATGATTCGCGTTCGGTACTTTGATAATTTGGTATGTGGGTGGACCGGTGCTTGGGTACTGCCCTTACTTGGACAAGCATCCCACTTATGATTAACCTCTATTGCAAGCATCCGCAACTACAACAAAAGTATTAAGGTAAACCTAACCATAGCATGAAACATATGGATCCAAATCAGCCCCTTATGAAGCAACGCATAAACTAGGGTTTAAGCTTCTGTCACTCTAGCAACCCATCATCTACTTATTACTTGTAACACCCCGGATGTAATTTACCTTATCTGTATCCCAACTCTTGCCGTTTCCGGCACTAAGTTATTTTATTTCTCTGTTGTCGGGTTTTTGTCTTTGTGTGTTGTTGTCTTTGTCATGCATCTCATATCATGTCATCATGTGCATTGCATTTGCATACGTGTTCGTCTCATGCATTCGAGCATTTTCCCCGTTGTCCGTTTTGCATTCCGGCGCTCCTATGTCCTCCGGTGGTCCTTTCTACCTCTTTTTGTGTGCAGGCGTTAAACATTTCCGGATTGGACCGAGACTTGTCATGCGGCCTTGGTTTACTACCGGTAGACCGCCTGTCAAGTTTCGTGCCATTTGAACTTTGTTTGATACTCCAACGGTTAACCGAGGGACCGAAAAGGCCTCGTGTGTGTTGCAGCCCAACACCCTTCCAAACTGGCCCAAAACCCACCTAAACCCCTTCTACAATCTAGAGCGTTCGATCACGATCGCGTGGCCACAAACCGCACCTCATTTGGAGCTTCCTAGCTCCCTCTACCTCTATATAAAGGGCACCCACTACAAATTCGCGGATCATTTCGGACGCTAACCCTAAAATCTGCTGCTCTCGCCGCCGGACGTGTCCGAATTGGGCCGGACACATCCGCCCGCCGCCGCCGACCAACGGGACGCCCCCACGTCAGCCCCGCGGTGTCCCACATCGCTGCCGCCGCCTGAGGCCCGCGGGAAGCCCCCACGGCCCGGTCTGCCGGACGCGCCGCCCCACGCCCTCGTCTCCGTCGCCGGCGTGGCCCCGCCGCCGCACGCCGGCTCGCCGCCACGGCCGTGCGTCCGCCTCACCGGGCCGCCGCCCGCCGCCGCCGCTGATCCGCCTCGTCGCCGGCGCCCCGTCGCCCTCCTCGCCGCACCTCCACCTCGCCTCCCCGCCTCTTCCTCGTCTCCGGCCGGCGAACCCTATCCAGTGAACAGTAACTCCGGCAAACCTCGGGATCCGCGCCGGCCGGATCTCAGATCTGAAATCTCCCGGATGACTTTTATCCTCGAAAACCTAGCTTTTTAGCATTTTTCCGCATGCCTTAACTCTACATCCATAGCTCCGATTCGTGCGTGTAGCATATCAAAATGTTCGTCTCGACGAGTACATCATTTAATATCATTGCATCATTTTCATTTGAGCTCATCTTGATACCCGAACTGCTGTTGGAAGAGGGCTATGTGATGAATTTGTCAGATCTGTTTCAGCAAATAGCCTTTTGTCATTTTTGCCATGATTAATGTGTGCATGCTATGATCCTAAGCTCTACATGTGTTTTGTTATATGCTATGCCATATTTACAGGGGTGTATGCCATGTATTTTTGTGATATTTGTGGTGACTAGCACAAGCTTGCAAAGTAGCGTAATCGTTGATGCTGATTTCAGGGACTTAGAATTTCACTAAGTCCTTGCCCTGTTTTTGTTGTTATGCCATATGTTCATGTTGTTTCCTATTGATCCGTGCCTCTTTTGAGGATGATTAGTAAGGATGTTTTGTTAACATTGTGGTGCTCTATCCATCCATTTCTTTGTTTGCATTTATGGAGAACCCAAGCTTGAGGTAATCGAGCTCTACTTTTGCTATAAAATGATCCTGGCAGATTGTTGACATGTTTAGCGATTTTGCCGAGGATGTTGCTATTGATCCGTGCATGCTATGTTGTTGTTCTTGCCATTTATAGCTCCTTTTCCATGCCTTCTTGATGGATGTATGCTTAGTTTTTAATGCCATGCTCTGTAGTGAGTGCATCGAGCTCGTAAACATGCCTACTAGTCAAATCTGTTTTGCATGCTCCAGTTTTTCACTAAGTCTGAATCTGTTTATGTTTTTGCTATGTTCACATGCTTGTAATTTTATTTTCTGATCCCTTTTGGCTCATGGTCACTAAGGGACTTTTGTTAAGTGCTTTCAGTAGCTTCATGCCATGCCTTGATTTGCCATGTTAAGTTCCCGTAGAATGTAGTTTTCATGCTCTAAAGATTGCTTCCTGCTGATAAATTCCAGACTTGTTATCTGTAGAATGTAGTTTGAAACCTGTTATCTTTTGCACTTTTGCCATTCTTGTTTGAACCTGTTAATGGATGAATTAGCCGTAGCTCAGTGTTCATCTTTGTCAAGCATCATGAGTAGATCCCTGCCATGTATATTGTTGTCATGTTTGAGGCTGTAGTATATTTAACTTGATGCATTTAGATGGTTACTTGCTGATTATCGCAAACCGGTGCCATATTTGTTTTGCTTCCCATTTCCAAACCGTGCATCCGATTCCGATGATCTTTATATCGATTTCAACTGAAATAACCTCACCTTTCCAGTGGCACTCTTGGATTTCTAAGTTGAGGCCAGGTTCTTTCATTCCTTTGCAAATCATGCATAAGCATCACATATCGCATCCCGCATATCATACCATGTTTGCATCATGTTGCTTGAGCATTGCACGTGGTTGATTATGTTCCTTTTGCTTGTTGTTCTTGCTTGGGTAGAGCCGGGAGACGAGTTCGTGAATGAGGAGCCCGTTGAGTTCTCTTACGAGCATCAAGGAAACTCTGACAACTTTGCAGGCAAGATGACCATACCCTCGAAATCACTTCTATCTTTGCTTGCTAGATGCTCGCTCTTTTGCTATGCCTATGCTACGATACCTACCACTTGCTTATCATGCCTCCCATATTGCCAATTCCAACCTCTAACCCACCATGTCCTAGCAAACCATTGTTTGGCTATGTTATCGCTTTGCTCGGCCCCTCTTATAGCGTTGCTAGTTGCAGGTGAAGATTGGGGATCGTTCCTTGTTGGAACATTGTTTATTGTTGCGATATCACAATATTATCTTGTTTACCTTAATACACCTATATACTTGGTAAAGGGTGGAAGGCTCGGCCTTTTGCCTAGTGTTTTGTTCCACTCTTGCCGCCCTAGTTTCCTTCATATCGGTGATATGTTCCCGGATTTTGCGTTCCTTACACGGTTGGG
Source organism: Triticum dicoccoides (assembly GCF_002162155.2). Taxonomy (NCBI): domain Eukaryota; kingdom Viridiplantae; phylum Streptophyta; class Magnoliopsida; order Poales; family Poaceae; genus Triticum; species Triticum dicoccoides. Next base: position 457,834,514 of record NC_041382.1, on the reverse strand, counting down.
TTATAATGGGAACCCCTTGATAGTTCGCCTTGAATAAAACTCCTCCAGCAATGCCCAACCTTGGTTTTACCATTTGCCACCTAGCCTCTTTTTCCCTTGGGTTTCCGGAGCCCAAGGGTCATCTTTATTTAAACCCCCCTGGGCTAGTGCTCCTCTGAGTGTTGGTTCGAACTGGGCAGCCTGCGGGGCCACCTCGGGGAAACTCGAGGTTTGGTTTTACTCGTAGCTTGACCAATCTGAGTGTGCCCTGAGAACGAGATATGTGCAGCTCCTATCGGGATTTGTCGGCACATTCAGGCGGTGTTACTGGACTTGTTTTACCATTGTCGAGGATGTCTTGTAACCGGGATGCCGAGTCTGATCGGAATGTCTCGGGAGAAGGAATATCCTTCGTTGACCGTGAGAGCTTGTGATGGGCTAAGTTGGGACTCCCCTGCAGGGATTTGAACTTTCGAAAGCCGTGCCCGCGGTTATGGGCAGATGGGAATTTGTTAATGTCCGGTTATAGATAACATAAAACTTAACTTAATTAAAATGCACCAACCGCGTGTGTTACCGTGATGGTCTCTTCTCGGCGGAGTCCGGGAAGTGAACACGGTGTTGGAGTAATGCTTGACGTAGGTTGTTCTAGGATCACTTCTTGATCATAGTTGTTCGACCGTGCTTTTGCTTTCTCTTCTCGCTCTCTTTTGCGAATAGGTTAGCCACCATATATGCTAGTCGCTTGCTGCAGCTCCACATCATACCTTGCCTTACCTATAAGCTTAAATAGTCTTGATCGCGAGGGTGTGAGATTGCTGAGTCCCCGAGACTCACAGATTACTTCCAAACTAGATGCAGGGACCGATGATACCGCTCCAGATGATGCGCTTGAGATCAAGTGGGAGTTCGATGAAGACTCTCATCGTTACTATGTGTCCTTCCCAGATGATCAGTAGTGGTGCCCAGTTGGGGCGATCGGGGACTTTGTCGTATTTGGGGGTTGATCTTTATTTTTGTACCATAGTCGGACCATGAGTGTATTGGATGAATGTAACGACTTATTTATGTAATTGTGTGACGTGGCGAGTGTAAGCCAACTATGTACTTTACCCCTTTATTTATTTACATGGGTTGTTGTGAAGATTACCTCACTTGTGACATTGCTTTCAATGCGGTTATGCCTCTAAGTCGTGCTTCGACACGTAGGAGATATAGCCGCATCGAGGGCGTTACAAGTTGGTATCAGAGCCTTCCCCGACCTTAGGAGCCCCCTGCTTGATCGAATCGTTGGTGTTGTTGAGTCTAGAAAAAATGTTTTGAGTCATTTAGGAATTATATATCGGAGAGTTAGGAATTCTTTTTACTCCCCAGTCCCTTTGTCGCTCTGGTGAGGCATCCTGACGTAGAGTTTTGACTCTTCTCTTCTCAAATTTCACTAAATTTTTTTTAGGATCACGCGGGTATCTTGGAATCGTTCCGATGGTTTTGTGACGAGAACATTGTTCTTGGTGCCTCCTGTCATTTAAGGGTTGTGGAAGTGTCCCGGGGAGTTGAGCTCCGAGGTGCTGTTGTCACAATTTTATCGTTGAGATTCTGGAATACCTGAGTTTCACCGACATCGAAAATCTCTTTTATGCAGTTGTTGGTGAGATAACCTCGATGCCACCTAGTACTGGGGCGGGAGTTCGGGAGTATTGCCATAACTTGTATAACGAATGCTTTTCGAAGGTTGAGGTAAATGATTTCCGAAGGTTTCTTGGTTATGTGTTGAAGGATGGATACAGCTGGATGTAGGATTTGCTAGATTTGGGTGAGATATTATGCTTCCCATGTATCCCCGACACCTGATTGCATAACCGGAAAGGTTCGTGAGTTTCATAGGTGGGAATTCTTGTAGCTCTAGTTCTTCTTCCACAGATATTTTGTTTGGGATTGGGTAATCCTCACCAAGTATTTGTTCTTGTCCATACCTTGTTGTTTTTCTTCTACCTCAATTCTAAGTGGCTTCTCAATTTATGGAAATGTGACCATTTCAATTGGAATGCATTCGTTCATTTTGTTCGGATGTGAAGACTATATGTTGCAATTTCAACCCGTTTGATTCAGCTTAAAATTTGTCTGTCAAGATGCTAATGGATGTCACCCTCTTCAAGATGGCTCCTCCAACACGCACGACTCCGGATCCTGATCCGCCACCACCACCTCCACCTCTGGAGGCTTGGCAAGCTGTGATGGCCGCTACGAATGCAAACACGCAGCTGATCATGCAACTTCTTCAGGAGCGCAACCAAGGGAACCAAGGTCATGGCAACAATCAGAATCAGTTTGCTACACTCAACCAGTTCCTTGCTAACTAGCCAAAGACCTTCAGCAATTGTGTGGAGGCAACAGACGCTGATGATTGGCTCGTGGACATATGCAAGCATTTTGAGTGCAGTAATATCAGGCCTGAGGACTTTGTCAAGTTTGCCTCCTTCCAACTCAAAGACCAAGCTGCAGAATGGTTCCAGCAGTACAAAGATTCCAAAGGAGGCCGTGTGATTACCTGGGATGAATTCCGTCAAGACTTCAAAGCTCATCATATTCCTCAGAGTGTGGTTGAGAGCAAGCGTGAGGAATTCCGCAACCTGAAGCAAGGCACTATGTCTGTTTATCAGTACAACATCATGTTTCAAAAGCTCGTTCGTTTCGCCAAGCAGGACGTCCCTGACGAGAAGAGCATGATATACCAGTTCAGGGGTGGTCTCAGTGAAGAACTCCAACTAGCTCTCGTCCTCTTTGAGCCCAAGAAGTACGATGAGTTATACAACATGGCAATGAAGCAAGAGGCTGCCCAACTGAAGTGCGATGCTTTCAAGAAGCGAGACAGAGATGCAACTCCTTCTTCCTCAACTCAAGTGGCTAAGCAGCAAAAGTATTGGCTTCCTCCTCCTCCGTTCCGTCAGCCTTATCAGCAGAAGAGCAAAGGTGGCAGTGGATCTTCCCACCCACCCAACCCAGGCTTTCAGAACAAGACTTCGTCTCAAGCTCCAAGATCAAGTGCTCCGTATCACTGTCCGCTCTCGGAGGTCACATGCAACAAGTGCCAATAGAAGGGTCACTATGCCAACAAATGCTTCAATCAGAGGAGTCTCCCTCCTCCTCCTCCTGTGAGATCTGCAAGTACAGCTGTGGTCAAGCATAACCCCAAGCACGCCAAGGTCAACTTGATGAATGCAGCTCAGGCAGAGGACTCGTCAGGTGTCATCATGGGCAACCTTCCTGTTAACGATGTTCCTGCAAAAGTACTTTTTGATACTGGTGCATCGCATTGTTTCATGTCAAAGCCATTTTTTTGCCAAGAATGAATTCGTTACTTCTCATTTGGGTAAACAAATGGATATCGTTTCTCCTGGCAAATGTTTGAGTGCCAGTTTGGAGGTTCCAGATGTTACTATCACATTGGGCGACTATAAGTTTCTTTCTTCTCCAATGGTCCTTGGTAACTCGGATATTGATCTTATTCATGGAATGGACTGGCTTTCTAAGCACAAGGCTCAGCTTGATTGTGCTGCCAGGCAGATTCAATTGACTCATTCGTCTGAGGATGTAATTATGTTTGCCACAAGGGATGATACCATTCGTCTATTTTCTCTCAATGAGAAGGGTGAGCTGGATGCCATCTCTCAAATTTTGGTCGTTTGCGAATATCAAGACATCTTTCCAGAAGAGCTTCCAGGAATGCCTCTGCACTGGCCACTTGAATTCGTCATCGATATTGAGCCTGGCACGGAACCTGTTTGCAAACGTCCTTACAAGCTTGGACCTGAAGAGTTGAAGGAGAGTAAGAAGCAACTTGATATACAAGAGCGTATGGGTCTCATCCGACCTAGTTCTTCTGCGTGGGGTTGTGGAGTTCTTTTTGTGAAGAAGAAGGTTGGAACGGACCAACTTTGTGTTGACTACCGTCCATTGAACAAGAAGACTATAAAGAACAAGTACCCACTTCCCAACATCAACGAGCTGTTTGAACAACTCAAAGGTGCTCAAGTATTCTCCAAGCTTGATCTCCGTATGGGCTATCACCAGATTCGAATTCGTGAGCAAGATATCCCCAAGACGGTGTTCAGAACAAGCTATGGTTCATATGAATACACTGTCATGTCTTTCGGCCTCGTCAACCTCCTCCGACATTCTCTGGCATGATGAACTCCATCTTCAACCCCTACACAAATGACTTCGTCTCGGTCTACCTCGATGACATTTTGGTCTTTTCCAAGAACAAGGAAGATCATGCCAAGCACTTGCGTTTGGTGCTGGATAAGCTCAGAGAACATCAGTTCTATGCCAAGTTTTCAAAGTGCGAGTTTTGGCTCGATGAGGTTCTCTACCTTGGGCATATCATCTCTGCCAAGGGCATTGCTGTGAATCGTGAGAAGGTGTCTGCAATTGTGAATTGGGAACCACCTCAGAACGTGAAGCAACTCCGCATCTTCCTTGGTCTCGGAAGGTATTGTCGAAGGTTCGTTGAGAACATTTCAAAAATCGCAAAGCCTCTTTCCAACCTTCTCCAGAAGCATGTGAAGTACATTTGGTCTCTTGAATGTGACATCGCTTTCAACACCCTGAAAGAGAAGTTAGTCACTGCTCTAGTTCTGACTCCTCCTGATGAATCCAAACCGTTCGAGGTCTTCTGCGATGCCTCTCTTCAAGGTCTTGGTGCAGTGTTGATGCAAGAGAAGAAAGTTGTGGCTTATACTTCTCGCCAGTTGAAGCCCAATGAAAAGAACTACCCCACTCATGACCTCGAGTTGGCGGCAGTTGTGCATGCTCTTTTGACTTGGAGACATCTCTTATTGGGAAGGAAAGTGGACATCTTCACTGACCACAAGAGTCTCAAGTACATCTTCACTCAGCCTAATCTCAACCTCAGGCAGACTCGTTGGGTCGAAATGATTCAAGAGTATAATTCGAGCATCGAATATACTCCAGGCAAGGCCAATGTAATTGCTGACGCATTGAGCAGGAAGGCTTACTGCAACAGTTTGATTCTCAAGCCTTACCAACCCGAGCTTTGTGAAGCTTTCCGCAAACTCAATCTGAAAGTTGTTCCTCAAGGTTTCCTCGCCAACCTCCAAGTCTCTCCTACTTTGGAAGATCGGATTCGCGAGGCTCAACTTCTTGATGCTATGGTGAAGAAGGTGAAGATTGGGATTGCCAAGAGTCAACCCAAGTACAAGTGCTATCGCCTTAATGACAAGGATACTCTATTCTTCGAGGATCGCATTGTTGTGCCTAAAGGTGACCTTCGTAAAGTCATTATGAACGAGGCTCACAATTCACTCCTCTCTATCCACCCTGGAAGTACAAAGATGTACCATGACCTCAAGCAGTCGTATTGGTGGACTCGAATGAAGCGTGAGATTGCTCAGTTCGTGAAGGAATGTGATGTCTGCAGAAGAGTGAAGGCAGAACACCAACGACCAGCTGGTCTCCTCCAACCTCTTGCCATTCCAGAATGGAAGTTTGACCACATTGAGATGGACTTTGTGACTGGATTTCCAAAGTCCAAGCGTGGCAATGATGCTATATTCGTTGTCATCGACAAACTTACTAAAGTGGCTCATTTCCTGCCTATCAAAGAGTCTATCACAGCAGCTCAATTGGCAGAGCTATATACCTCTCGGATTGTCTCTCTGCACAGCATTCCGCAGTTGATATCTGTAGATCGTGGCAACATCTTCACCTCCAAGTTTTGGGATTCTTTTCAGAAGGCCATGGGCACCAACATCCGTTTCAGCATAGCTTTTCATCCCCAAACTAGTGGCCAAGTCGAGCATGTCAATCAGATTCTTGAAGATATGCTCAGGGCTTGTGTTATCTCCTTCGGTATGAAGTGGGAAGATTGTCTTCCATATGCCGAGTTCTCCTACAACAACAGCTTCCAAGCGAGTTCGGGCAAGGTCCCATTTGAAATTTTCTATGGCAGGAACTGTCGTAGTCCTCTTAACTGGTCAGAGACTAGTGAACGTCAACTTCTTGGCAATGACTTGATCACAGAGGCAGAAGAGATGTGCAAAGTCATTCGTGATAACCTCAAAGCCGCGCAATCGCGCCAGAAGAGCTACTATGATAGTAAGCATCGTGATTTGGCTTTCGAGATCGGAGACCATGTTTACCTCCGCGTCTCTCCAATGAAAGGTTCTCATCGCTTTGGTATCAAAGGGAAGCTTGCCCCTAGATACGTGGGTCCTTTCAAGATCGTCAGCAAGAGAGGCGATCTCGCCTATCAACTTGAGATTCCCTCCAACTTTGCAAATGTGCATGACGTGTTTCATGTCTCTCAGCTCCGCAAGTGCTTCAAGACTCCTGACCGCACCGTCAACCTCGAAGACATTGATCTCCAAGAAGACCTTTCTTATCGTGAGCACCCAGTTGCTATTCTTGAAGAAATTGAGCGCAAGACTCGCAACAAGTCAATCAAATTCCTCAAAGTCAAGTGGTCACACCATTCTGACCGTGAAGCCACCTGGGAACGCGAGGATCACCTCCGTTTTGAGTACCTGGAGTTTTTCCTGTCCTAGATCTCAGGACCAGATCCTTTCATAGTGGTGGAGTGTTGTAATACCCCAGATGTAATTTACCTTATCTGTATCCCAACTCTTGCCGTTTTCGGCACTAAGTTATTTTATTTCTCCGTTGTCGGGTTTTTGTCTTCGTGTGTTGTTGTCTTTGTCATGCATCTCATATCATGTCATCATGTGCATTGCATTTGCATACATGTTCGTCTCATGCATTCGAGCATTTTCCCCGTTGTCCTTTTGCATTCCGGTGCTCCTATGTCCTCCGGTGGTCCTTTCTACCTCTTTTCGTGTGCGGGCGTTAAACATTTCCGGATTGGACCGAGACTTGCCATGTGGCCTTGGTTTACTACCGGTAGACCGCCTGTCAAGTTTCGCGCCATTTGGACTTCGTTTGATACTCCAGCGGTTAACCGGGGGACCGAAGAGGCCTCGTGTGTGTTGCAGACCAACACCCTTCCAAACTGGACCAAAACCCACCTAAATCCCTTCTATCATCTAGAGCGTTTGATCACGATCGCGTGGCCGCAAACCGCACCTCATTTGGAGCTTCCTAGCTCCCTCTACCTCCATATAAAGGGCACCCACTACAAATTCGTGGATCATTTCACACCCTACCCCTAAAATCTGCTCCTCTCGCCGCTAGACGTGTCCGAATTGGGCCTGACACGTCCGCCCGCCGCCGCTGACCAACGGGCCGCCGCCACGTTAGCCTCGCGGCGCCCCACATCGCCGCCACCGCTCGAGGCCCGCTAGGCCCGCGGGAAGCCCCCGCGGCCCGGTCTGCCC
>NC_041382.1:457793542-457826515 GCF_002162155.2 Triticum dicoccoides | reverse complement strand
GTGCCTCCGCCGCACTGGGCCGCCGCCCGCCGGCGCCGCTGATCCGCCTCGTCGCCGGTGCACCTCCACCTCGCCTCCCCTCCTCTTCCTCATCTCCGGCCGTCGAACCCTCTCCGGTGAACAGTAACTCCGGAAAACCTCGGGATCCACGCCAGCCGGATCTCAGATCTGAAATCTCCCGGTTGACTTTTATCCTCGAAACCCTAGCTTTTTAGCATTTTTCTGCATGCCCTAACTCTGCATCCGTAGATCCGATTCGTGCATGTAGCATATCATAATGTTCTTCTCGACGAGTACATCATTTCATCTCATTGCATCATTTTCATTTGAGCTCATCTTGATGCCCGAACTGCTGTTGGAAGAGGGCTATGTGATGAATTTGTCAGATCTGTTTCAGCAAATAGCCTTTTGTCGTTTTTGCCATGATTAATCTATGCATGCTATGATCCTGAGCTCTACATGTGTTTTGTTATATGCCATGCCATATTTACATGGGTGTATGCCATGTATTTTTGTGATATTTGTGGTGACTAGCACAAGCTTGCAAAGTAGCGTAATCATTGATGCTGATTTCAAGGACTTAGAATTTCACCAAGTCCTTGTCCTGTTTTTGTTGTTATGCCATATGTTCATGTTGTTTCCTATTGATCCGTGCCTCTTTTAAGGATGATCAGTAAAGATGTTTTGTTAACATTGTGGTTATATATCCATCCGTTTCTTTGTTTGCATTTATGGAGCACCCTAGCTTGAGTCAATCGAGCTCTACTTTTGCTACAAAATGATCCTGGCAGATTGTTGACATGTTTAGCGATTTTGCCGAGGATGTTGCTATTGATCCGTGCATGCTATGTTGTTGTTCTTGCCATTTCTAGCTCCTATGCAATGCCTTCTTGATGGATGTATGCTTAGTTTGTCATGCCATGCTCTATAGTGAGTGCATCGAGCTCGTAAACATGCCTACTTGTCAAATCTGTTTTGCATGCTCCAGTTTTTCACCAAGTCTGAAACTGTTTATGTTTTTGCTATGTTCACATGCTTGTAATTTTCTTTTCGAATCCCTTTTGGCTCAAGGTCACTAAGGTACTTTTGTTAAGTGCTTTGAGTAGCTTCCTGCCATGCCTTGCTTTGCCATTAAAGTTCCTGTAGCATGTAGTTTTCATGCTCTAAAGATTGCTTCCTGCTGATAAATTCCAGACTTGTGTTAATTTCACTAAGTCTGAAAACTGTTATCTTTTGCACTTTTTCCATGCTTGTTTGAACCTGTTAATGGATAAATTAGCCGTAGCTCAGTGTTCATCTTTTGTCAAGCATCATGAGTGGATCCCTGACATGTATTTTTTTGTCATGTTTGAGTGTTGTAGCATATTTAACTTGATGCATTTAGATGGTTACTTGCTGATTATAGCAGACCGGTGCCATATTTGTTTTGCTTGCCATTTCCAAACCGTGCATCCGATTCCGGTGATCTTTATATCGATTTCAACCGAAATCACCTCACCTTTGTAGTGGCACTCTTGGATTTCCAACTTGAGGCCAGGTTCTTTCATTCCTTTGCAAATCATGCATATGCATCACATAGTGCATCCCGCATATCATACCATGTTTGCATCATGTTGCTTGAGCATTGCATGTGGTTGATTGTGTTCCTTTTGCTGGTTGTTCTTGCTTGGGTAGAGCCGGGAGACAAGTTCGTGAACGAGGAGCCCGTTGAGTTCACTTACGAGGATCAAGGCAACTCTGACAACTTTGCAGGCAAGATGACCATACCCTCGAAATCACTTCTATCTTTGTTTGCTAGATGCTCGCTCTTTTGCTATGACTATGCTACGATACCTACCACTTGCTTATCATGTCTCCCATATTGCCATGTCCAACCTCTAACCCACCATGTCCTAGCAAACCATTGTTTGGCTATGTTACCGCTTTGCTCGGCCCCTCTTATAGCGTTGCTAGTTGCAGGTGAAGATTGGGGATCGTTCCTTGTTGGAACATTGTTTATTGTTGGGATATCACAATATTATCTTGTTTACCTTAATGCACATATATACTTGGTAAAGGGTGGAAGGCTCGGCCTTTTTCCTAGTGTTTCGTTCCACTCTTGCCGCCCTAGTTTCCGTCATATCGGTGTTATGTTCCCGGATTTTGCGTTCCTTACATGGTTGGGTTATAATGGGAACCCCTTGATAGTTCGCCTTGAATAAAACTCCTCCAGCAATGCCCAACCTTGGTTTTACCATTTGCCACCTAGCCTCTTTTTCCCTTGGGTTTCCGGAGCCCAAGGGTCATCTTTATTTAAACCCCCCTGGGCCAGTGTTCCTCTGAGTGTTGGTCCGAACTGGGCAGCCTGCGGCGCCACCTCGGGGAAATTCGAGGTTTGGTTTTACTCGTAGCTTGATCTATCTGAGTGTGCCCTGAGAAAGATATATGTGAAGCTCCTATCGGGATTTGTTGGCACATTCGGGCGGTGTTGCTGGACTTGTTTTACCATTCCCGACGATGTCTTGTAACTGGGATGCCGAGTCTGATCGGAATGTCTCGGGAGAAGGAATATCCTTCGTTGATCGTGAGAGCTTGTGATGGGCTAAGTTGGGACTCCCCTGCAGGGATTTGAACTTTCGAAAGTCGTGCCCGCGGTTATGGGCAGATGGGAATTTGTTAATGTCCGGTTGTAGATAACCTGAAACTTAACTTAATTAAAATGCACCAACCGCGTGTGTTACCGTGATGGTCTCTTCTCGGCGGAGTCCGGGAAGTGAACACGGTGTTGGAGTAATGCTTGACGTAGGTTGTTCTAGGATCACTTCTTGATCATAGTTGTTCGACCGTGCTTTTGCTTTCTCTTCTCGCTCTCTTTTGCGAATAGGTTAGCCACCATATATGATAGTCGCTTGCTGCAGCTCCACATCATACCTTGCCTTACCTATAAGCTTAAATAGTCTTGATCGTGAGGGTGTGAGATTGCTGAGTCCCCGTGACTCACATATTACTTCCAAACCAGATGCAGGGACCGATGATACCGCTCCAGACGATGCGCTTGAGCTCAAGTGGGAGTTCGATGAAGACTCTCGTCGTTACTATGTGTCCTTCCTAGATGACCAGTAGTGGTGCCCAGTTGGGGTGATCGGGGACTTTGTTGCATTTGGGGGTTGATCTTTATTTTCGTACCGTAGTCGGACCATGAGTGTATTGGATGAATGTAATGACTTATTTATGTAATTGTGTGACGTGGCGAGTGTAAGCCAACTATGTACTTTACCCCTTTATTTATTTACATGGTTGTTGTGAAGATTACCTCACTTGCGACATTGCTTTCAATGCAGTTATGCCTCTAAGTCGTGCTTCGACACGTAGGAGATATAGCCGCATCGAGGGCGTTACATTACTCCCCCAATGTCTTCCTCTAGGCCCAAATAATGGTGAAGTGTCATGTAGTCGACGTTCACATAACACCACTAGAGGAGAGACAACATACGTCTCATTAAAATATCAAACGAATACCAAATTCACATGACTACTAATAGCAAGACTTCTCCCATGTCCTCAGGAACAAAAGTAACTACTCACAAAGCATAAACATGTTCATAATCAGAGGGGTATTAATATGCATATAGGATCTGAACATATGATCTTCCACCAATTTAACCAGCTGGCATCAACTACAAGGAGTAATTAACACTACTAGCAACCTACTAGCACCAATCCCGGACTTGGAGACAAGAATTGGATACAAGAGATGAACTAGGGTTTTGAGAGGAGATGGTGCTGATGAAGATGTTGATGGAGATTGCCCTCTCCCGATGAGAGGAGCGTTGGTGATGACGATGGCGATGATTTCCCCCTCCGGGAGGGAAGTTTCCCCAGCAGAATAGCTCCGCCAGAGCCCTAGATTGGTTCCGCCAAGGTTCCGCCTCGTGGCGGCGGAGTTTCGTCCGAGAAGAAGGCCTATGATTTTTTCCCATCGAAAGACTTCATATAGCAGAAGATGGCCACCGGAGGGCCACCAGGGGGCCCATAAGGTAGGGGGCTCGCCTAGGGGGGTAGGGCGGCGCCCCATCCTCGTGGGCAGGGTTTGGCCCCCCTGGTGAGTTTCTTCCGCTGAGTATTTTTATATATTCTGAAAACGTCTTCCGTGAAGTTTCAGGACTTTTTGAGCTGTGCAGAATAGGTCTCTAATATTTGTTCCTTTTCCAGCCCAGAATCCCAGCTGCCGGCATTCTCCCTCTTTATGTAAACCTTGTAAAATGAGAGAGAACAGGCATAAGTATTGTGACAATGTGTAATAACAACCCATAATGCAATAAATATCGATATAAAAGCATGATGCAAAATGGACACAAAAGTAAAATGTAAAAATGTGCTATATATACTAGGATCTTTCCAACATACTGTGCTTGCCAAAGGAATAAAATGTAAAAAGGAAAGGTGAAGATCACCATGACTCTTATGCAGGGTAGGAGATAAAAGTAAAAGATAGGCCCTTCGCAGAGGGAAGCAGAGGTTGTCATGCACTTTTATAGTTGGATGCACAAAATCTTAATGTGAAAGAATGTCACTTTATATTGCCACTTGTAATATGGACCTTTATTATGCAGTCTGTCACTTTTATTTCTTGCATATCACATGATCATATAAAGCTTATTTCTCCCACACTAATAAGTCATACATATTTAGAGAGCAATTTTTATTGCTTGCACCGATGACAACTTACTTAGAGGATCTTACTCAATCCATAGATAGGTATAGTGGACTCTCATGATAAAACTGGCTTAAGGGTATTTGGAAGCACATGTAGTATCTCTACTTGGTGCGATGAATTTGGCTAGCACGAGGGGGAAAGGCAAGCTCAACCATGTTGGATGATCCATGATAATATAATTATCTCAGATGTAAGAAAACATAACCCATTACGTTGTCTTCCTTGTCCAACATCAACTCTTTTAGCATGTCATATTTTAGTGAGTGCTCACAATCATAAAAGATGTCCAAGATAGTATATCTATATGTGAAGACCTCTCTTTCTTTATTACTTCCTATTAATTGCAACGATGACCAAAACTATATTTGTCAACTCTCAACAACTTTTATTCATCATACTTTTTCTATGTAAGCTCATTACTCTCCATAAGACTCATATGATCTCTTTGTTTCTTTTTATTTCTTTATCTTTTCTTTTATTCACTTATGATCATGGCAAACTAATCAAGCCCTTGACTCAACACTAATCTTTATTATATAGCTCACGGACTCGATTACATAGAAGAATTATAAAGCAAAACTCACGACTAGATCATACTGAGAACTTTTATTCTACTAGATCAAGATATTACCAAAAGGATCGAACTAAGAAAAACAGTAAAGATAAAAGTGATGGTGATACGATAGCGGGGCACTTCCCCAAGCTTGGCAGTTGCCAAGGGGGTGCCCATACCAGATACTCAAGTCTTCTTTGTTGGTGGAGACCGTGGTGATTTTGTTGATGGTGTAGGCTTGCCGTCCTTCTTGCAAGGCCTAGGCTCACCATCATAGAAGGATGACCGAGTCTCCTGGAACCTCCAATCTGTAGCCAAACTCATCCTCTTGAATCTATATTCATACTCACAGTTTTGATTTTGCAGGTCATAGATCTGGGCTTGGAGGTGCTCGTTTTTCTCATGAAGCTTGAAGATCGCCTCCCCAATGTACTTGACGTCCAACTTGTGGTTGTTGGTGAAATCCGTGATCATGATGTGATTGGAATCGAGTCCATGCTCCACCATCTCCTGAAACTTGAAAACTTCTTGCTCTAATGCCTCGAGCCTTGCCTCCGTGCTTCCGGTCTTCCTTGGTCCCTCAGCATCACGGATGTGCAACAACCCCTCACGCATCTGAATGGTTTGAGGGTGTTGCAGCACTTCTGTGAGGTATGGGTTGATGACCTTCTCGAAGAACTAGTCCTTGGGGGCGCTTGAAGACGACATGACGACCTGGAGCTGTCAGAAAAACAACTCGAAACAAAAACAGGAGATTTTTGCGTGATACGGGAGTCAAAACCTCCGGGAGATTATATAATGAATTTTTATCGACCAAAATACATAACGTGTACGAAAACGGAGTCTGGAGAGCACACAAGGTGCCCACGAGGTAGGGAGCGCGCCTAGTAGGGTAGGGCGCGCCCTCCACCCTCGTGGAGCCCTCGTGGCCTTCCCGGACTTCTAGTTATTTTTCTATTTTTCTAAATATTCCAAAACGGATAAATATTGCCTTAAAAACTGTTTTGGAGTCGGTTTACTTACCGTACCACATACCTATTCCTTTTCGGAGTTTGAAACGTTCCGGAAAGTGTCCCTTATGTATTCCTCCGGGGTTACAGTTTCAATAATATTGGTTTCAACATTTATGGGATTACCTGAGATATAATGTTTGATTCTTTGACCGTTCACCACCTTCGGATTTGTGCCTTCGAAGTTGTTGATTTTTATGGCACCGGAACGATAGACCTCGTCGATAACGTATGGACCATCCCATTTAGAGAGAAGTTTTCATGCAAAAAATCGTAAACGAGAGTTGTATAGCAATACATAATCACCTACATTAAACTCACGCTTTTGTATTCTTTTGTCATGCCATCTTTTAACTTTTTCTTTAAACAACTTGGCATTTTCATAGGCTTCGATTATCCATTCATCAAGTGAGCTAATATCAAATAACCTCTTCTCACCGGCAAGTTTGAAATCATAATTGAGTTCTTTAATAGCCCAATATGCTTTGTGTTCCAGTTCGAGAGGTAAGGACATGCTTTTCCATAAACCATTTTATACGGAGACATACCCATAGGATTTTTATATGCAGTTCTATAGGCCCATAATGCATCATCAAGTTTCTTGGACCAATTCTTTCTAGATCTATTAACAGTCTTTTGCAAAATTAATTTGAGCTCTCTATTACTCAATTCTACTTGACCACTAGACTGAGGATGATAGGGAGATGCAATTCTATGGTTAACAACATATTTAGCAAACATTTTACGGAAAGCACCGTGAATAAAATGTGAACCACCATCAGTCATTAAATATCTGGGGACTCCAAAACTTGGAAAAATAACTTCTTTAAGCATTTTAATAGAAGTGTTATGATCAGCACTACTAGTTGGAATAGCTTCTACCCACTTAGTAACGTAATCAACAGCAACTAAAATATGTGTATATCCATTAGAGGAAGGAAAGGGTCCCATATAGTCAAAGCCCCAAGCATCAAATGGTTCAATAACGAGTGAATAATTCATATGCATTTCTTGGCGTCTACTAATATTACCAATTCTTTGACATTCATTACAAGATAAGACAAACTTACGGGCATCCTTGAAGAGAGTAGGCCAATAAAAACCAGATTGCAATACCTTATGTGCAGTTCTATCTCCAGCATGGTGTCCTCCATAAGCTTTGGAGTGACACTTGCGTAGGATCTGTTCCTGTTCATGCTCAGGTATACAACGTCTAATAACACCATCTACCCCTTCTTTATAAAGATGTGGGTCATCCCAAAAGTAATGCCTCAAATGATAGAAGAACTTTTTCTTTTGCTGGTATGTGAAACTAGGTGGTATAAACTTAGCAACAATGTAATTAGCATAATCAACATACCATGAAGCAGTATGAGAAGCATTTATGACATTTAATTGCTCATCAGGAAAGCTATCATTAATAGGAAGTGGGTCATCAGGCTCATTTTCTAACCTAGACAAGTTGTCTGCAATGGGGTTCTCAGCTCCCTTTCTATCAACAATATGCAAATAAAATTCTTGTAGCAAGAGAACCCATATAATAAGTCTAGGTTTAGCATCTTTCTTTTCCATGAGATATTTAATAGCAACATGATCAGTGTGAATAGTTACTTTAGAATCAACGATATAAGGTCTGGACTTATCACAAGCAAATACAACTGCTAAGAATTCTTTTTCAGTAGTAGCATAATTTCTTTGAGCATTGTCTAGGGTTTTACTAGCATATTGAATACTGTTTAATTTCTTATCAACTCTTTGTCCTAGAACAGCACCTACACCATAATCACTAGCATCACACATAATTTCAAAGGGTAAATTCCAATCAGGTGGCTGAACAATTGGTGTAGAGATCAATGCTTTCTTAAGTATTTCAAATGCTTATACACAATCATCATCAAAACCAAATGGTATATCTTTTTTTAATAAATTAGTCAGAGGCCGAGAAATTTTTGAGAAGTCCTTAATGAACCTCCTATAAAATCTGGCATGACCAAGAAAACTTCTTATACCTTTGATGTCCTTGGGACATGGCATCTTTTCAATAGCATCAACCTTGGCTTTATCAACTTCAATACCTCTTTCAGAAACTTTTTGCCCCAACACAATACCTTCATTAACCATAAAGTGGCACTTTTCCCATTTCAAGACAAGATTAGTTTCTTCATGTCTCTGCAAAACTCAATCAAGGTTGCTCAAGCAATCGTCAAAAGAAGATACGTAGACAGAGAAATCGTCCATGAAAACCTCACAAATCTTTTCACAAAAGTCAGAGAATATAACCATCATGCTTCTTTGAAAGATAGCAGGTGCATTACATAGACCAAAAGGCATACGTCTATAAGCAAAAGTACCAAAAGGGCATGTAAAAGTAGTCTTTGATTGATCTTTGGCTGACACAAGTATTCGAGAGAAACCAGAATAACCATCTAGAAAGCAAAAATGTGTACGTTTGGATAATCTTTCTAGCATTTGATTGATAAAAGGTAAGGGGTAATGATCCTTTTTACTTGCCTTATTTAATTTGCGGAAATCAATTACCATCCTATAACCTGTAATAATTCTTTGAGGAATCAATTCATCTTTATCATTAGGAACAACAATAATACCTCCCTTCTTAGGGACACAATGGACAGGACTTACCCACTGACTATCAGCAACGGGATAGATTATACCTGCCTCAAGGAGCTTTAGTATTTCCTTTCTTACCACTTCTTTCATTTTAGGATTCAGCCGTCGTTGATGATCACGAACTGGTTTAGCATCTTCTTCCAAATTTATTTTATGTTGACATAGAGTGGGACTAATGCCCTTAAGATCATCAAGAGCATACCCAATAGCAGCACGGTGCTTCTTCAGAGTTTTCAATAATCTCTCTTCCTCATGCTCTGAAAGGTTAGCACTAATAATAACAGGATATATCTTTTTGTCATCAAGATAAGCATATTTAAGAGTATCAGGTAACGGTTTAAGCTCAAACACGGGATCACCCTTGGATGGAGGAGGATCCCCTAGGATTTCAACAGAAAAATTGTTTTTCAGAATAGGTTCCTGTTTAAAGAATACTTCATCTATTTCTCTTCTTTCATTCATAAACATGTCATTTTCATGGTCTAGCAAATATTGTTCTAAAGGATCACTAGGAGGTACGGCAATAGAAGCAAGACCAATAATTTCATCCTTACTAGGTAATTCTTCTTCACGGTGTTGTCTACTAAATTTAGAGAAATTAAATTCATGAGTCATATCATCTAAACCGACAGTAACAACATCCCTTTTGCAATCTATGGTAGCATTAATAGTGTTCAAGAAGGGTCTACCAAATATAATGGGACAAAAGCTATCTTGTGGGGAACCAAGAACAAGAAAATCAGCAGGATATTTAGTTTTCCCACACAATACTTCAACATCTCTAACAATTACCACTGGTGAAATAGTATCTCTATTGGCAAGTATAATTGTGAAATCAATATCTTCTAACTCAACAAGTGCAATATCATGCATAATTTCTCTATAAAGGCTAATAGGTATTGCACTAGCACTGGCACCCATATCACATAAGCCATGATAACAACGATCTCCTATTTTAAAACAAATAACAGGCATGCCTACCACAGGTCTAGGTTTATCTTTAGCATAGGGTTTAGCAATTCTAGCAGTTTCATCGCAGAAATAAATAACATGCCCATCCATATTATCAGACAAGAGATCTTTAACAATATCAATATTAGGTTCAACTTTAACTTGCTCAGGAGGTGTATATGTTTTAATAATGCTTTTACGGACCATAGTTGAAGCTTTAACATGATCCTTTATCCTAACAGGGAAATGTGGTTTCTCAACATACGCAGTAGGAACAATAGGATCATTATAAGTGACAATCTTTTCTTCAACTTTAATAGGTGCAGCTACTTTTACTTCTATGGGAGGATGATATTTAAATCACTTCTCCTTGGGGAGATCAACATAAGTAGCAAAAGATTCACAGAAAGAAGCTACTATCTCAGAGTCAAGTCCATATTTAGTGCTATATTTACGGAAAATATCGGTATCCATAAAAGATTTAACACAATCAAAACTAGGTGTCATACCTGACTCCTTACCTTTGTCGAGGTCCCAATCTTCAGAGCTCGGTTTAATTCTTTCTAATAAATCCCATTTGAATTCAATAGTCTTCATCATAAAAGAGCCAACACAAGAAGTATCGAGCATGGTGCGATTGTTATCAGAAAGCCAAGCATAAGTTTTTTTGAATAATCACTTCTCTTGAGAGCTCATGATTGGGGCATGAATATAACATTGATTTGAGCCTCCCCCAAGCTTGAGCGATGCTTTCTCCTTCGCGAGGCCAAAAATTATATATATAATTGCGATCACGATGAACAAGATGCATAGGATAAAACTTCTGATGAAATTCCAACTTCAATCGTTTGTAATTCCAAGACCCCATATCATCACATAGCCTATACCATGTCGATGCATCTCCCTTGAAAGATAAAGGGAAGACCTTCTTCTTAACAACATCTCCGGGTACACCTGCAAGCTTAAATAATCCACAAACTTCATCCACATATATTAGATGCTCATCAGGATGTTTTGTTCAATCTCCTAAAAAGGGATTAGCTAGCAGTTTTTCTATCATACCCGAAGGAATTTCAAAGCAGACATTTTCATTTTCATTTTCAGTAGGCTGAGTAGGTTGAGGAGCAACTCTTTGCTCTACAAGTCGGGGTGAAGATACCCCGAACAAGCCCCTCAGAGGATAACTTTCCATAGTAACAAGTGACAGTAAATTTCAGCACACTATATAAATTTTTCCTTACCAAATTCCACCTACCAAAGGCGCTTCACTCCCCGGCAACGGCGCCAGAAAAGAGTCTTGATGACCCACAAGTATAGGGGATCTATCATAGTCCTTTCGATAAGTAAGAGTGTCGAACCCAACAAGGAGCAGAAGGAAATGATAAGCGGTTTCCAGCTAGGTATTCTCTGCAAGTACTGAAATAAGTGGTAACAGATAGTTTTGTGATAGAATAATTTGTAACGAGCAACAAGTAACAAAAGTAAATAAAGTGCAGCAAAGTGGCCCAATCCTTTTTGTAGCAAAGGACAAGCCTGGACAAACTCTTATATAGAGAAAAGCGCTCCCGAGGACACACTGGAATATCGTCAAGCTAGTTTTCAGCACGCTCATATGATTCGCGTTCGGTACTTTGATAATTTGGTATGTGGGTGGACCGGTGCTTGGGTACTGCCCTTACTTGGACAAGCATCCCACTTATTATTAACCTCTATTGAAAGCATCCGCAACTACAACAAAAGTATTAAGGTAACCCTAACCATAGCATGAAACATATGGATCCAAATCAGCCCCTTACGAAGCAACACATAAACTAGGGTTTAAGCTTCTATCACTCTAGCAACCCATCATCTACTTATTACTCCCCAATGTCTTCCTCTAGGCCCAAATAATGGTGAAGTGTCATGTAGTTGACGTTCACATAACACCACTAGAGGAGAGACAACATACATCTCATCAAAATATTGAGCGAATACCAAATTCACATGACTACTAATAGCAAGACTTCTACCATGTCCTCAGGAACAAAAGTAACTACTCACAAAGCATAAACATGTTCATAATCAGAGGGGTATTAATATGCATATATGATATGAACATATGATCTTCCAGCAATTAAACCAACTAGCATCAACTACAAGGAGTAATTAACACTACTAGCAACCTACTAGCACCAATCCCGGACTTGGAGACAAGAATTGGATACAAGAGATGAACTAGGGTTTTGAGAGGAGATGGTGCTGATGAAGATGTTGATGGAGATTGCCCTCTCCCGATGAGAG
The DNA here is from genome assembly GCF_002162155.2 of Triticum dicoccoides. Taxonomy (NCBI): domain Eukaryota; kingdom Viridiplantae; phylum Streptophyta; class Magnoliopsida; order Poales; family Poaceae; genus Triticum; species Triticum dicoccoides. The sequence goes on along the minus strand of NC_041382.1, from coordinate 457,814,397 downwards.
GAGCATTGGTGATGACGATGATTTCCCCCACCGGGAGGGAAGTTTCCCCGGCAGAACAGCTCCGCCAGAGCCCTAGATTGTTCCGCCTCGTGGCGGCGGAGTTTCGTCCGAGAAGAAGGCTTATGATTTTTTTCCATCGAAAGACTTCATATAGCAGAAGATGGCCACCGGAGGGCCACCAGGGGGCCCACGAGGTAGGGGGTGTGCCCAGGGGTAGGGCGCGCCCCCGCCCTCGTGGGCAGGGTGTGGCCCCCCTGGTGAGTTTCTTCCGCTGAGTATTTTTTATATATTCTGAAAATGTCTTCCGTGAAGTTTCAGGACTTTTAGAGCTGTGCAAAATAGGTCTCTAATATTTGCTCCTTTTCCAGCCCAGAATCCTAGCTGTCGGCATGCTCCCTCTTTATGTAAACCTTGTAAAATAAGAGAGAATATGCATAAGTATTGTGACATAATGTGTAATAACAACCCATAATGCAATAAATATCGATATAAAAGCATGATGGAAAATGGACGTATCACCTTCCGGTGGGTCCCAGCTGTCAGGTGGAGGAATAATTATTTTGCACGTAATAAGGAGGCATTTCCTTGCATGCGGCTGTGGACCCAGCTGTCAGCCTCTCCACGCACAGTCTACTTCTGATGGTGTCGTTTGTTGACCACGTTGACCACTTCGCACCGAGCGCATCCAAGGTGGTGGACGACAAGGAGACCCCGGACAGCAACGAGCCGGAGATGGGAAGACATGGGAGTTGAGTCGCAGATGGAGAGGTGTACGAGGGTTAACTGGTTCTGGTGCGGTGTGGTTCGATAGTCGGTGGAGAAGAACAAGAGGTGTGGAGGGGTTGAGGGATGGCCTGGCCAACGGTGGAGTAGCGCTTCACAGCGAAGCGTGCTAAGCAGAGCTGCTAGCAGCAGGAGGCGGAAGCAGGTGGTCCCGGCGGTGCTGGAGGAAGAAGACGAGACATTGAAGATGGATGCCAGTCGTTGGATGTAAATCCAACGGATAACAATGTCAGAATCATTCGTTGACTAAGTTGACAACGACTTGCATTGGCTTCGACCTATTGGCCCACATTTCAGCCTCCAAAAATGCGGCACGTATTCAACCCATTTTTCAGAATTTACAGTCTTTTTTTGTGGGGGAGAATTTACAGTCAATTTGATCTCTTTTTTTGAATTACAGTCCATTAACTGGGCTGCGTGAACAAATAATGTAGCATCCATGCGGCCCATTTATGTTTTCCTAAAAATTACAGGCCATTTGCACTTTCTCGAAATACATGATTTTGCTGGGCTGATTCTAATTATAATGTTGGGGTGGGCGCATCAATGTTATCAAAAAATAAATTGGGACTGAGCATTTTGTTATATATATTTAAATAATAAGTGATTTATTATTACATTGGTCCTTAAATCTTACCAAGCTTTTGTGCACAATCACCAGGATTTTCATTGCCAAAAAAATCCAGGATTTTATTGTTAAGAAATTATTTTTATAAGTTAGTAAGATGTGGGATATTGTTTTCTTACATATGTAAGTATCTGTTAAATATATGATGAAAATAACAATAATATATAATAACATCTAAAATAATTTAAATATATATAATATAGTTAGAAGGGAAACATAAGTTGGACCAGGCGTTCCTATTCTTATATAGAAAAATAGAACAGACCTCTGCGTTTTCTTCAAAAAAAAAATACATAAATTGGGCTGCCGATGTTTCAGGAAAAATAAAACCTCGGATGGGAGGTCCATAGGCCTCCCATCCGAGGTCGTGGGCTGCGCATGTTTAAAAAGAAAGCCTAGACGGGGCAGCCCAAAACCCAGCTGATACTTGCCGCCCCAGTGATAATAAATGATACCTGCCAGCTCCCTAGCTTCGTTGTGAATTTATCTCCTATAGTAACTACATTGAAGCACCTAAAAAATGTAACTATGTTGACAAACCCGTGGGCCCCAACTTTAGTATAGCATTAGGAGGAAGTATTTTTTCGATGAGGCACTTGCTTGCGTACGGCCATAGACCTGGTGGGTCCCGACTGTCTGCCTCTCCATGTATAGTCCTCTCCAGATTCCTCTTGTTTGTTCAGCATGTTCACAACGGCAGACAACAGCGTCGCAGCGAGCACACAAAGGCGCAGGAGGAGATCCGACCAACTGAGGAAGTGCCTTATTAGTAACGAAACAACTGAACTAGCCTAGTGGTCGAGTAACACTACCCGACAGCTGTTCGCCCGGGTTCGATTCCACCTGTGCAGAGAAAATATCTCCAAATTTTTTGCATCTGCCTTTATTGACATGTGGGTCCCAATTGTCATCTATGCACACGATGTCCAACACTTGCCAAAACTTCGTCCCTCGTTTTCTCTGTTTTTCGCACACTCGACTTTGTGTGGGCATTTTGAAAATAGCATATCTTTTTGACTGTGCATCATATGAAGATGTGCTATGCATGAATGTTGATCAGCATGATGTTAACTGGCTGGTAGTTCCAGTTTCGACCATGAATAAAACTTCCAACATGATGTTAACACTGTTTGAAAAGGCCGTGTTAATATAAATGCTCTGCCTCTAAAAATTGTAGTTTCTTATCTGAAACTAAACTTGGAGTTTCTTACCTGAAACTGAAACTTGCAGTTTCTTCTCTGAGAATCACATTGTCTGCACTTTTATACTCCTATGAAACTACATTTTTTTAAGTGCTAAAAATAGATCTCTAGAATTCATAAAATACTTCATATGCTCAATACTGCAAATCTGAAATTCAAAAGACATTCATATCTGAAAGTACTCTCAAAATACGCAACACAAAACACAATTCACAACCTGCAAATACTAACAACCCTAAGCTCCTCCTGACAATTCACAACCTGCCCGACTATTGGGCTGGGGGGGCAGTCCCTCCTATTCCTCGGCGGCACACAACCACCCCGTGAGACAATGTGAGCGACGAGGGAGAGGATGGCGGGGAAGCATCGTTGGGCCAACTGTTTTTCTCCTCTTGCAGTTGGGTTCGGTTTATGAAGACTCCACTGGCTTGCTCTGGCACGGCACCCTAAAAAACGGCACCCTGTAGATGCTCGATCCTTCAATCTCTGGTGGATGCTCCATCTGGGATCGATACTCCCACCACCGCTCCCTCACAATCGGATTCGGTGAATCTGTTTGCTCCATGGCCTAGAGGAGCAGCTCTATGTACTCCCGCGTGACTCCCTCCGGGAGTATCGCCGCCTTTTCGCTCTGTTGCAGATATTTGGCCATGGATGTCACCGTCGCCGCTAGTTGGTCCTTGTTGTCAAACCAAGACTGTATCTCCAACATCCTAGCTATCTTCATAGGGTCGCCGTCTGCGATCCTGATGTATCGGTTGTACTCCTCCATTGATCTACTTTTGCACAACACCTTCACTCGCCGGCGGTGGTTTTTGAATGGAAGAGGAGAGGAGCAGCACTGGTTTTGGATTAGAACGGGAGAGGAGCGATGCTAGTTTTGGATTGGAACAGGAGAGGAGGGGTGGTGGTTTTGAAATGGAAGAGGAGAGGAGCGGCGCTGGATTTAGATTGGAACAGGAGAGGAGCGGCGGTGGTTTAAGAGGAGAAGAGCGGAAGAGCAGCGGTAGTCTTGGAAGTATTTTTATGTTTTGCGTATTTTCGGTCAAAGTTTGACCACGTACTGTATTTGACAAGCAACATGTGAATGCATGTCACCAAAAATTGTATCGTTTGGTTCGTATCTGAATGTACTTTCAAATTATATTATTTTTGCAACAGATAACATATATTTTATTTGCAAAAATCATGGTCAATTGTGACCCAAAATAAAAGGGAGACTAGTTAATGTCGGGTCGCTTTCTTAATTGAAGGGTAAATTGATTTGATTTTGATCCAGTCACAGCGCGCCAGCCCTCTCGTCCAATCCTAAATCGCTGCCGCATGCTCCTCTCCCTCTTCTCCATTGCAAAACCACCTCCTCTCCTCTCCTCTCCATCATCTCCATTCGAAAACCACCGTCTCGCCTCTCCCTCTTCTCCACTGCAAAACCACCTCCTATCCTCTCCATCATTTCCATTCCAAAACCACCATCTCGCCTCTCCCTTTTCTCTCTTGCAAGACCACCGTCTCTCCTCCCATCTTCCAAAGCTAGCACTGGACCACTCAGAAGGACATTTATGGAGAGGATGCAACAGCGAATCAGGCAGATCGTCGGCGGTGACCAGGCAAAGTTAGCCAGGTTGAAGGAGATCCTTACTTGGTTTGACAATGAGTGGGAGATTTCGAGGACGGTGAGGGCCATGTGGCAATGTATGCGAAAGAGCGAGACGGCGGCGATGAGGGCGGCGATGTACATGTACTCCTCGGCGGCAGTCACGCCGTAGTCCTTCAAGTTCATTGAGTATCTCCTTTGGGCGATGGAGTAGACAAATTTGCCTGAGGTGGAAGTAAGGCGGAGGTGGTGGGCATACAAGTCAAAGGTCAAGCACCTAGAGGATAACGAATCGATCGAGTACGGTGTGCCGTTCATGAGGGTGCAGAGCCAGCCGAAGCCACATGAGTTCGTTCTCCCACCGCAAGAGGAGGCCGGATGGCACAATGCCGCTTAACCGCCGTTCTCCACGGTTCCCTCGACGCTCGCCTCGTTTTAACGACGGCGGTAGGGTTTAAGGTAAGCTTCACACTAACCTAATCTTCCACCTGCTCATGCTCACAATCAGTGTGACAGCTAATGAAAATCATGCTTACAATCAGTCTCCGAGTACTACGCCAATCACCCTTAAATAGCACTGGACCTTTGGGTCAAAGTTGTGACACTGCATACAAATAAAGAAAAATAGATTGGTGCTTCTTTCAAAAAAGAGTACTCCCTAGAAAACTGCCAATATAAGCTACTAGTATTTGGTTAGAGGATTTGCTGCCGAGAAAGATCCGTCTACAGAGAGCGCCACACATCCCACTGGTGGTGGTGGATGCCAATGTGTGTAGGGAGCATGGTTGGTGTCGGTAATTTTTACTTGGCACATCTCGCACTCTGCATATATGCCGGTTCCATCCGTACATTTGTGCAGTTCCACCAAACTACAGCTGAATAACCCTGTTTGCATAGATAATGAAAAAGCGTGATTACATTATAGTGGCACTAGTTGATGAAACACGCAAAATAAATAGAAGAAAATATTGCGATAGTATCATAGTATGCCATGCTGCGAGGGCGAGATGGGCCCTGCGACGCCTTATATGGTACGCCACGCCTCATACTGGAAATCGTCCCAAGTCTCCCCAATACACCTTCTGCCAGTGATGAACATCAGTGTACAGCGGTAGTACAAGGAGGTGCCTTGAGACATTCAAATCTCTATTTTTGTGCAGATCAACTAAAATTAAGCACCCCAGTTTGCAGAAACGCTTAAACATTAACAATGGGACTAGTTGATGAAACATACATTAACAAAGAGAAGCACTTTCTTTATCTACATTGGAAATGAAATGATAGAGAGGACACTCGCTCTATTTTAACTATATTATTACTTCATTTTGTCAGTGACACTAGGGTCGAGCAGGTGGCAAACGAGGTGTACCGTGCGTCGCAAGGATGAAGGCCGGGGGTGCTTAGACTGGGATGCTAAAGCTGGCTCTTTCAGTCCCTATCTTCCCCCTGATGTTTCTGTGGTAGCATTTGGGTTGTAATCCAAACTTGGTCGAGCTGGTGCTGCATCCCCCTACCTGCCTAGCTTATGTGGCGAACTTGTCTCCTACTAGTTCTCAGTCTGTTCTAGTAGTAGTCGCATAACTGCCCATTTACACTGAGATGTTGTCGGATAATGGTTCTCTATGGTTGGGTTTCTTTAATGAAATCGGAGGGAACCCCCTCTTTCGATATATAAAAAATAGTGGCACTCGCGGTGCCAAAACATTGCCTCAAATTAATAGTGCCACTAGATTAAGGTGCAAAATAATAGCATTACTGCTTTATCATGGCAGTGCCAAAACAGTAGCACAAGAGAAGGATCAACATGCAGGATCTTTGGCAAACAGTGAGACCAAAAAGGAACATACCTCGTGATGGGAACCATATCTGCAGTCAATGCCATCGTAGAAGGTATGACACCAGTCACCAACATGGATGATTCAATTCATGGGACCTTTTGGTGCAGTTCACCTAAAATGAAGGAATGTCCCATGAGCTAGCATCTTCTTCTTCTTCTTTTTTAAGAAAAGGGCTCCAGCCCCGGTTCCATTTCCATCAGAAAACGAAACCCACAGAGCTTCTTCTTCATTAGTAGCAATAAAATTGAGCAACATCAAGGTTGGTCGTGAAGCTCCTGGAATGTTCAACTATAATTTGGATATCATTTGTGCAGTTCAACTAAGATCAAGGATGAAATGTATATCTCTATTTGCACAAAAAAGGTGGAAAGGAGGGTGACCAACAAGTGATGAAACATGCATCAAATGAAAAAAGCATGTTCCTTATCTGAATGGCCATCGTATAAGGACAGTAGCAATTTCTAGCAGCATTGCTAGATATTAGTGTGGGCATTAGGATTAACTATGACAAATATTAAATACGACAATACTTTAATGGTGCCATTGCTTCATTTTACCAGCAACATTACATTAACAGCTGCTACAGAGTGGGTATTTGGGCACGAGAGAGTAGGTGGACCAGGAAAGTTGCATCTCTAACGAAAAGAAACAACTTATCTTAATTGGAAATTTAGCAGGACATGAAAAAAAGTGCCATTGATTCATATTACTGGAGGCATTACATTGAAAACAACATTGGTTTAATGTGTCCTTACTCTTAACAGTGCGACTGCTACATTTTACCAGTGGCATTACATAAGAGCGGCTCGGGGAAACAAACATCAGAAGAGGATATCTGGGTTGGTCCCATTTTTGTTCGATATATAGGCACCTTATACTGTGTGAGGCTAGAAAATCTAGTGCTGGACTTACTCTGTTGACTTGTCCCCCAGTCCCCACTTTCTTTCCTTTTTCAACCAATAGATTGGGTTTATATTGAGTTTGTACCGCGTTCCCTTTATTTCCCTATTAGACCTAGAGACCAGTTGGATAGCCAGTCTCTACTACTTTTCGCCCCCATTATTTCCTCTTTCGACCAAGTCCTAGATTCAGGTAACAAATCTTCCCCCACCCTCACCCCCTTTCTTCCTTGTTTGAACCAAGCACTACTAGATTCGAGTGCATGAACTAGTTTTACCTCTTAATAGTAAAAAATTAGGTGGTTTTTGAACAGCCAATCGATCCTATCTATGAGGGGGCCTGAGAAATAGTGAAAGATACAAATGTAGCGACGTCAGGAGCTCGAGAAGTAGAGCAAGGCCGGTTTCGGAGGAAGTTATACCTGAGGGTCGCCGGGATGTCGCTAGGTGGGCGGCGAGAGGTTGGATCTACCCACACTATGGTAGCGAGGAAGAAGGGGTGGGAGGCCCTCCCTCGCTAGTGATGCTTTGGAGATAACGACAAGGCACGCTGATCGGGACGTGTCGGTAGTGGGTAAGAGCCGTCGCCGAGGACGACCGCGTGAACGTTGCACCTTCTCACCTTCCCCCGTGGAGAGGATCCGGCTGGATCTGTGACCAGCGGTGAGTAGAGAGAGAGTGTGGCCACCACTGTCGTGTATAGATCTGGAGAGGACGAGACAGTGTGAAGAGAGCAAAACTAGCAAGCAAGCGCAGAGGCTCCTGCCTATATAGTGGAGTACTAGTTTTCTTTTGTCTACTGGCCGGAGCCGGCTTGACCTCGGCAATGACTGTTGAGAAGTGTTCATGCACGTGCCCCAGAGGCACAGTTGTCGTCATTTTGATTTGAAGCACCGGATTGTAACATATAACACGAAAAAATCCCACATGACAAGAAATCATAACCTCACAGCCCAAAGGAGACAAGATGAATCTCGACGGACAAACTAGATGAGGATCAAAGCTCAAATTAAAGATAAACTCATAGAAAAGGGGTCCGTCGATAGATGTCCTAATTAACATTGCCGGCTTGACCTAGATGGCAGCCGAGTAGTCTTGTGCATGTGCCCCCAATGATTAGCCCAACTCAGTTGTCGCTGTTTAACCCTCGCAGTGATCCGAAGCATGTGACGACTAATTTTGCGAGATGACAAGAAACCTTTTTTTAGATTTCTCACCAGAACTACAGCCCTGTACAACACAGCCTGCACGACATGTAGACGACAGCCGATCCAGGCGTGTCTACTGGAGTCTGGTCACATGCATGGACGAACTGATCTTCCGTGTCTTGCAGGGATCGTCCAGGTACCAACGTATGTACTCCTACAACACTTCTCAAGTAGTACTATCGCTCGTCTCTCTCTTCTATTAACTCACCCGACTTGCGGGGCCGGGGAGTGTGCCTATGGTCGGTTCTCAATTGCGGTCTTACATGTGTGTGAAAACGCAATATGATGTGCGTTCCATTCGGAGAGCGGCGTGCCAGACCGACCGACCGTCTGGGGTGCGACGCGAATACGACGAGCATGCTGTATACTCCGTGCATGTGTACCGCCGTTTTCTTGAGGCTTTGATCCATGGTGCAATCCATGGATACAAAATTAGTATATTATACTATTTAAAAGTCGAGGGCGGGGCTTTTCCCGCGCAGTAGGCGGGGAAGTTCTGCCTAGTCGGTTCGACAGAGACGCGAGAAGATGAGGGGTAGGCTGCTGCAAACATAGGGCTGCGTGATTTGACAGTGAGTTACCGCTGGACAGGTGGGGCCCGATGATTTGACTTGCCATTATCATTTTAACTGTGGCGCTATGACCGTCGTGAGTCTCCCGATTCCTGACCACCTCCATACAGGTGCCTCTCCCGATGCTCCACCATGTAGAGGCTGGCTCTTGCTTGAGACTAGCCACAGTGGGAGTAACTTCAGCAGTAACTTCAAGTCCAACTCAGCAAATTTGTCTATGTGGAAATGAGTTAATGATGAGAGAGGTAGTTCTAGTAACTTAGCTAGTTACTGTAACATCGCATGTCCCAATGCAGTATGAGTCTATAACCTAATAAATGGATCTTTGCATGACACCACACCTATGTTACTACCCACTATGAAGGTAGTAACATAGTCTAGGGATATGTGTATGTTACTAGTGTATGCTACTCTCCATTGTGGCTAGTCTGAGAGCCCACTCCTCCACTTTTTCCTTGCCTCTTTCCCCCACATATGCAAAAATGCCATGTAAAGCGGGCTTATAGCCCACTATTGTACTTGATCCTATAGGTGCTAAGCCTACCACATAGGCATAAAGTCTGATGTGGCAAGTTAATTAAGAAGAGAGAGAGAGACTAGTTTGGCGACCCCAGGAAGAAACGGTGATAAGCGCGTGTACCTAGATGAAGCAAACTTAGCAACAAAAAACTAACCACCTATGCATTGGGGACTTGAGTTGCTAAGCCATTTAATGCCCATAGCACCTCATCTAAGCACCATTTCATTGGAAGAGGTCACTCCTTGGCAAATGCAGTAAATACTACGAAGAAAGAGATAGAGAGAAGTAAACAAAAAAATACTCTTATAGCCAACCTTATAGCTAACCTTGTTGTATGAGTGACTAGGTGATGACTATGTATGACATGCCAACATCAGATAGCCTAACGCACCATGTTAAATCTCCAAGGGCGCGACCGCGTGAGCGAGGCGACGGTCGTGGTAGGCGCGACCATGATACGGGCTGCTGGCAGCCCTTGGATCTGATATCAAATGGTCACATTCTAAGTTGCTGAAAATTTGCAGAATAACCCTCCAGGATAGGATATTCACCCATAGGTCTAGAATCACGCCATGCAACCGTTTGATCTCAGATCCAAGGGCTCTCGGAAGCCCGTATCATGGGAGAACGGAAAGCTTTGTATCACCTGTAATTTTCCCGACGCTTGACATGACATAGAAAGCCATTTAATTGGGCGTCGAGTAGACATGAGATCTAACTGGGCCCCCATAGTACCGTGCATGAATCCATTTATCCACTACGCAAGCCACTACCCTGCCATTCGCTCGCGCCCCCCACTCGACATTTTTACAATCGATAAACTGCTCCTAGTCGTCCCGTCCTTTCACATTACGGCAGTTACACTAATCCTAACCCTCCTCCCAAATCCATGGCGTCCCAAATCTCCATGATCGGCAGCGAGTACAAGGTTAGAACCATCATCGACGATGAGTTCGACGTCATCTACACCCGTTCTTCTGCAACGGTGAAAGAATGCCTTGCTCGCTTCAAACGCATGTTCGAAAACTCAAATGATGAGTGGGTCACTGGGCTAGATGTTGAGTACACCACAGTCCCGGGAAGTGAGAAGAATCTAAAGGAGGCAGAGAAGAAGAAGCCCGCCGTGATCCAGGTTTGCGTGCATGACTTATGCTTGGTCTACCACATATGCCATGCCGACGTTGAGTGCGAGGAACTAAGAAGTTCCTCAAGGGCGGCCGAGTCAAATTCGTTACTATAGACTTTAGGAACGACAAGGAAATCCTGGGTCGGATAGGCCTCGTTGTAGGCGACCCCTTCGACCTCCAGAAGGAAGGGCTGGTGGCCTCCCTTGATCAGCCTTCAATGCCGACCTTGGCAGGAGCCATGGTTCATCCTTCATACAGTGAACTAAAGAAACCTTCGCACACGTTTCATCGTGCATGGCAGTGGACTATACTAGATATAGACCACATCTACTACGTTGCAATGGATGGCTACCTTTGTTTCAATATCTACAAGGGTTGGATGAAGAGCAAGAGCCATGTGTGCGGTTCAAGCAAAGAAGTATCGCCCAAGAGGAAGAGGGACAAGGACGAAGTCGAGGACGTGGACGAGGACTCCGAGTAAGGTGGCAATGTCGTTGCTCATGGTGGTTCTAATGTAGTGTCTACCGGATTAGTTGCTTAGTTTAATTTCTGGTGTGCTTAGTTTTATTTGAGGGGTGTGTTGTGCTGAGCCCCTAGCAAAGCTATGTTATGTTTCTTATCGTTATATTTTGTACATTTCATCTTTTAGTTGATATAGTACTACCACTCATTTCTTCACATCATATATGTACAATATATATATCCAGCATCATATAGTCAGCAGTTTAGTTATCAAAGAATTTCAGGGTACTTAGTTTTGTCAAAGAATTCCAGGGTGCTTAGTTTTATTTGAGGGGTGTGTTGTGCTGGACACCATTAACTTATCATTGTGAGAATTGGCTTATTTTTGTCATGTAACATGGTCAACGGGTTTGACGTGAAAATAACAATGTCTAATGGCATTTCTGAGCAAACATCTAACTTAACATTGGCATTTTTTAGATATCTAATTGCATTTTTGAGCAGGCATCTCATGGATCGATGGCATTTTTTGAGTAGTTGTAACTTCTAATGGCAAAATTGAGTAGTGATACACAACTAGTGGCATAAATAATAAGAAACCAATAATTAAATAGGTATGCTAATTTCTTTATTTCTTTATTTCTTTATACCTTTGTGTGCGAAACAATATACGCTGCCTCCCCCCAGATTTTCTTTACAGAGGCAACATAGAACTATATGAGTGCCATGTTATATTTTGGAATTATTCCAAGTTTGTTTGTCCTTTTTTAAACATTAATTGAGTTTCTGGTCATTTAATGTGCATAATTCAAATTTGTACTACAAGCACATGCTCCCGTGTAGGAAAGTTGATTGAAAAATCACATGTTTGTCCTTGGGTGAATTTCTAGGTCCCATGCAAGAAATGGGAATGAAATGCAAACATCTGGGCATCGTGGTTCGGCCGAGAACATTGACAAGCTTGGTTTTAAAATTCTTGTAAATCCAAAACGCGCCTGGAAACCATGAAACTTGGCATGGTGTCATGTCATGGTACTACCATGCTGTGGTAATTTTTTTTGCTCAATAGGAACAAGTTTTGGTATATGTTTCTTGCAAACCGGAGCTTCTCTCAAGAAGGCTCGTGGTTCTGAGAGGGAACGTGTCACCTTTGTGTGCATAATTCAAATTTTAAATACAAGCACATGCTCCAGTGCACCAAAGCTGGTTGAAAAATCACATCTGTGTCCTCGGGTAAATTTCTAGGTCCCATGCTAGAAATGGGAATGAAATTGAAACATCTGGGCGTCATGGCTCGACTGGAAACATTGAGAAACTTGGTTTTTTAATTTCTGTAAATCCGAAACACGCATGAAAATCATGAAACTTGGCTTGGTGTCATGACATGGCACCAACATGCTGTGGTAATTTTGCTATCCGATTTGCGAAGGCGCACACATTAACAATCAACAAAGTCATTTTGGAACAAGTGCTGTCATGTTACAATCGAAAACACAAGTATTATTGAAACCGTGGGCTTTCTATTTACCATTTATGTTGCGCCACGCGTCCCCTTTTTTATTAGCTAGGAGGCACCGTGCAGGGTAGCTATTTTAGTACGGGAGGCGTGCAAGCCCTTTGACCTCCATCTGCCGTCCACCTCTCTCCCAAGGTCTCCGTTAATGGCGCCCGAGCCTCTGTTTAATGGCGTGGCAATGTCTCACTCGACTGAGATTTAAGAGAGAAAAAAGAAAATATGAAAAGAAAATTTTGCACGGATCTTGATGTAAGATTTGACGGAGCTATATAGCATCTACTACGACTTATAGCAAGACTGATGAATATATATAAGGACGACGAGAGTGGATAATAATTGTCTTACATAATTAGGAAGATAATTAAAAAGCCACATGCGGCTACGCCCGAAATACACAAGGGGAAAAGAAGAAGGAAGACACATACAATGATTTGGCTCGCTGATCTCTACTTTCTTTATGCGCTGCAGGTTGTGTAGACTAGTTCTCGCAGCGGGCGATGATCTCTTTCATCAGTTTCATGTCCTTAATATGCTGCTTGGTAGCATCCATGGATTCCTCCACCAGCCTATTGCGCTCGATGCGGAGCATGGCATTCTCACCCATAAGTTTCATGATGATGACGCCCGTCCTCTGCAACAAGGCAGCGGTCTCCTCCTCCTGGTTCGCCCTTCCGGCGATCTTCGCCCTCAGCAGGTTGTGCTCGCCCCGGAGCTTCGCATTGCCCTCCCCTAGTTGCCGGATGAAGTTGGTAGCCTCGTCCTGGAATCTCGCCCAACAGGAGAGCTAATCCATCTGGCTATGGACCATCGCATGCGTGCGCCTGTAAGAGTCCTCGCCTGCCCATGAGAAATTTTCCCAGGCTGCCGCGACGCGGCGGGACCTCCGTGCTGCTTCAGTGGTGCGGTGGGACCTCTGTGCTGCTATTGCTGCACGGCTGGACATGTCGGCTACTTTCGCGGCGAGGCGGGACATCTCTCGTGCTTCCTCTTCCATGCTCACCTCTCCCTAGTGGAAATCTCTCGACCCAGAACTCACGTTGGCTATGTCTTGATTGACTTGATTGTTTTTTGTGGATGAGGAGTTGAGGAGGAATGTGTAGTCATCTTAGCATAGTAGTATTTATAACCGAGTATTACTAATACGCTCCTAAGTGGGAAACCGTTTAGGTTGTGATCGGTGTGAACAGGTTTGCAATTAAATATAGCATGGTAGTAGTAGTAATTTGGAATGTGACGAGACGCGCTCAAAATTTATTGACGGTTCTAGTTTCGAAATGCGACACTATTCCTGGATGGTGTAACGTGGGCACGTTTTCTTGGCCATGGTGTAGCATATGCCATGGTACTAGTTCTTTTTCTACTGCTATGTACGTGCAAAAACTGGCACCGTCGGATACATATCTTACGCTTGGCGTTCGATAGGAATAGCCTCGTGGCGAGCTATAGACTAGTCTTTTTTTCAGACGCATTACACCTATCTCCCAGGACTTCTCGCATGCACCATCACTTCTCCCTAGGTCGATGCCACCCACATACACTTGTACTCTGAGAAGAGGTACACACACGCACTTGTCCTCTCTCTCACACACACATCTGTAGCTACGAATTGTAGTGTTCTCAACCATCCGATTGGCTCTATCATAGGTTTCACGTTGCTCCTTGGCCTTGAGATTGAGAAGTTTAAAATGCGGAGGCTAATATGGAGGCGTGAGGTTTTGGTTAATGTGCGGGCCGCACACGGCACCAACACGACACGAGCTTCGTCTGCCTGGTGCGCATGCAGTAGGGTGAGTTGTCCAAGTATAGACACAACCAGACCCTCGTTGGTATCCGCGCCTCGACTTTGGCTGGTCATAGTGGAGAGTAACATAGACTAGTTACTAGTCTATGTTACTAGTACCTTCATAGTGGGTAGTGTCATATAGTATATGCATAATTTGGCGACGATCGCTCTCTGTATGTACAACCTTTTTTCTTTAACTTCATGTTGTTAGTTTTGCTCCATGGCACAATCCATTGATACTACTACTGTGCAAATGTATACATTTTGTAAAAGGCTAGAGGGCGAGGCAGTCTAGCTTGGTCCTTTTCACGAGAGGCGAGGGCCTTTGTGATTTGACGGCTCATTACTGCTGGAAGGCGGGGCCTTGTGAGTTGACTACTCGTATAAATGTGCCGACGACCTAAGGAGGAGGAAAGAACCATGTGGTATACTCAAGTTTTCCACTGGAGTAGTACTACGACGGAGGAGCATGAAACACGACAGCCCAGTGCCATATGGCGATGAAAATGATCTAATTTGCTAGTCATCTCATTGTTAGCATTGTTCTATTCATGCCTTGCAGAGAACATGACACGTGCGGGAAACAACCGAAGCAAAAGAAGAAACACAGGAGCAAAATAAGAAGGAAGATCATCACCCCAAATGATCTAATTCGCCGCGGAGTTGTAACTGCTTCTTCATCGCCTCCACGACCTCCATCTCCTTGCGCGTCTCCTCCGCCATCTTCTTCATTCTGTCCATGACGCGGGATTTCTCGATGCGAGCCTTCATCATCTGTTCCATGGCCACATTACGTACCTTGACAGCAGTCGGGTGCTTAATGCAGAGCTTCGCCAACTCCTTCTGTTCCATGACGAGGGACTGCAGCATCTTCATCGAGGAACTACTACTCTCATGCAGCTTCTTCCGGCCGATGTTCTTCTCCTTCAGCGGGTCGAGCTCGTGGCAGAGCTTCGCCTTGCCCTCCTGAAGTTGCAGGATTTCACTGGTCGCCTTCTTCTCCGAGGAAATGCTCTTCTTCAGCACCATCACCAAGCCAGCGGTCAACCCCCCTGCTTATTGAGCTCAGCGGGCATGTCGTCGAGGCTCTCCTTCAGCAGCTCCACCAAGCCGTGGATGAACTCCTTCTGCTTATTGAGGTGCTTATTGAGCTAATCGGGCATGCCCTCGAGGGATAACGACTCCAGCGACGCCAGCTTGGCATGTTCGCCTCCGCGGCTAGGGCACTCCTAGGAGCCATCCCCAACCCGTGAGAGATTTTCGAGGTCTCTACGTGGCGGCGAGCCCTCTTTTTTCCGCAACCTTGGTTGCCACTCCCTTGTTACGAGTAGTTCTCGACCTAGAGCTCTGCGCACCAGACATGGCAAGGACGGACGAAGAAGAAGCACTTATGAGGAGGAAAGGTAGAGTAATTTTCGGTTAGGTAGTTCCCCTTTTTATAACCTAAGTACTAGCACTAGTACTAATACCTACATAGTGGGAACACGTTCAGGTTTGGTACGTACTAGTAGGTGTGAGCAGCCTTGCACTTAATTGTAGCACTAGTACTTTCGAATGTGATGGGAACAAGGTAAAGATAAATTGATGGGTTTTGGTTTCGAGGCTCGAAACGGCTCTCGATGAGTTTAGTGGAACATAAATTTCAAGTAGACTACACTGCTTAGATGCGTAAATATTATGTTACTGTCAAAAATTGGCACAAAATACGAATGAGACCAATGGAAGTACTACTAGCAACCCATGATATAACTACTCGCATGCACGCAGTGGAGTATTAATGTCTTTCTTCCGCCCTCACGTCCACTCAATTTGCATGCGCTGTATTAATTGACCATCAATGAAGTGAAGGAATTTACATGCGTCAAATTATCACATGGGGTGGATTTTGGTACAAAATTGCATCCGCCCATGCATCCGACCATCAATGAAGTGAGGGAATGAGTGCGTGCGTGGCGTGCGTGCACATCTTCGCTTCGTGCATGTACCGCCAGTGTGGCTCAGGGAGGCCGAGTACATTCTTCTGGAACCAGCAGCACGTCACTGTTATCAATCCACACAAGGATGTCGCGACAACGCCTCCACATGTGCCATGTGGCTTCATGAACTTTAAGAGAGACACCGTGTAGCGTGCCATTGTGTTTTGCACATACTCGAAGTATTAGTAAGGTACACGTGCATTGCACGCGTCAGATTTTGCAACCAAATTATGAATAAATACCACAATATAGCATGTAAGCTCTGAGTCATATATGCCTGATGTAGACCTTTGTTTAATTCTTATAGTTCATCTCATTCAAAATCAATTAGTTTTCATAAAAAACATAGGGCCTCCTTGATTCATAGGATTTCCAAAACACGGGAATAGGAAGAACATGGGATTAGAGTGGAATGTCGTCTTGAATCCTACATGATTGTACAAGTGTTTGATTGTGCATAGAAAAAACGCAGAATTCTTTCAAAGAGGTTTGAGTGGATGGGATGTTTCCTATGAAATCTAGTGCAAATGAATCATATGGAAAAATTCCTATGGTTTACAATCCTACGAATCAAACAACCAAGATAGGAAAAATTCCTAAGGATTAGAATCCTCCAAAATTCCTTTGAGAATCCTTTGAATCAAAGAAGCCCTTAATCTATTTTATGATTCATAGAATTGTGAGTTGTAAAGTGATACGTCTCCGTCGTATCCATAATTTTTGATTGGTCCATGCCAATATTCTACAACTTTCATATACTTTTGGCAACTTTTTATACTATTTGTGGGACTAACATATTGATCCAGTGGGCAGTGCTAGTTCCTGTTTGTTGCATGTTTTTTGTTTCGTAGAATATCCTTATCAAACGAAGTCCAAAATGGATAAAAACCAACGGATATTTTTTTTGGAATATATATGATTTTTGGGAAGAAAAATCCACGCGAGACGGTGCCCGAGGGAGGCACGAGGCAGGGGGGCGTGCCCCTGACTCTCGTGGCCACCCCGTATGGCGGTTGGTGCCCTTCTTTCGCCGCAAGAAAGCTAATATCCGGATACAGATCATGTTAAAATTTCATCCCAATCGGAGTTATGGATCTCCGGGAATATAAGAAACGGTGAAAGGGTAGAATATGAGAACACAGAAACAGAGAGAGACAGAGAGACAGATCCAATCTCGGAGGGGCTCTCGCCCCTCCCACGCCATGGAGTCCAAGGACTAGAGGGGAAACCCTTCTCCCATCTAGGGAGGAGGTCAAGGAAGAAGAAGACGAAGGGCCCCCCTCTCCCCTTCTCTTCCGGTGGCGCCGGAACGCTGCCATGGCCATCATCATCACCGCAATCTTCACCAACAACTTCACCGCCATCATCACCAACTCTTCCCCCCTCTATGCAGTGGTGTAACCTCTCTCTTACCTGCTGTAATCTCTACTTAAACATGGTGCTCAACGCTATATATTATTTCCCAATGATGTATGGCTATCCTATGATGTTTGAGTAGATCCGTTTTGTCCTATGGGTTATTTGATGATCAAGATTGGTTTGAGTTGCATGTTCTATTATTGGTGTTGTCCTATGGTGCTCTCCGTGTCGCGCAAGCATGAGGGATCCCCGCTGTAGGGTGTTGCAATACGTTCATGATTTGCTAATAGTGGGTTGCGTGAGTGACTGAAACACAGACCCGAGTAAGTAGGTTGTTTGCGTATGGGATAAAGAGGACTTGATACTCTAATGCTATGGTTGGGTTTTACCTTAATGATCTTTAGTAGTTGCGGATGCTTGCTAGAGTTTCAATCATAAGTGCATATGATCCAAGTAGAGAAAGTATGTTAGCTTATGCCTCTCCCTCAAATAAAATTGCAATAATTATTACCGGTTTAGTTATAGATTGCCTAGGGACAAATAACTTCCTCGTAACAAAACACTCTTTACTAAAACTAATTTAGTTGTGTCTTTATCTAAACAGCCCCTACTTTTTATTTACGTACTCTTTATTATCTTGCAAACCTATCCAGAAACACCTACAAAGTACTTCTAGTTTCATACTTGTTCTAGGTAAAGCGAACGTCAAGCGTGCGTAGAGTTGTATCGGTGGTCGATAGAACTTGAGGGAATATTTGTTCTACCTTTAGCTCCTCGTTGGGTTCGACACTCTTACTTATCGAAAGAGGCTACAATTGATCCCCTATACTTGTGGGTTATCATAAAGCATAAAGTAAAAACAAATAATGGCAATTCAACTAGAAAAAAAGTTTGGGCAGTTATGATACGGAAGATTCTAGAACAAAGGAGAACCACTATTGTTTTCAGATTTGCGCATTATGCTTAAGTTCAACCATGGAGTCTGCTAGATTGTACATGTGGCAAAATCCGGTGGGGGGCTAGAAGATGGTGCGAGGGCCTGAGTGGAGGGAGACTATGAAGGAGTGTACAACTACGAGATCGATATTTAGAGAGAGGGGGCGAGAACGTGCGCTGTTGCGTGCAGTGGCGGAGCCATGAAAAATGTCCCATGAGCTAGGGGGCAGGATTGCTAATCCTTTATGAGGAGGGCCATTTCATCAACTTAAACCATTTTTACTAGCAATTGTCTAATGATCACATTCATATTAGCCTCGATATATAGTGATGTTAGGGGGGGGGGGGCAGGGCCCTTGTTGCCCCTGTCTTCGCCATTGTGCACGCGTCTGAGAGATGAAGCGGAAGGCATGGATGATGAGAGGGGGGCGTGGGATATATAATTAATATGGGTGTATTATGTATACATGTAATCCTATATAGAGAGGTATAGATTGATCGATGTGGATGTGGGAAAGAGGGTGAGACCTCACTAGATATATAGATTGATCGGTTTATGTGGAAAACTATGAAAGACCTAGCTATACACACACACACATAGAGGAACATCGATCATTGCGCATGCACATGAGAGATAAAAAAATGCCCGATATGATGGAGAGGGGGATGTGTGTGTGTGCGTGCCTTCATGGGAGACCGACCTGAAGAAAAAGATTGCATGTGTGCGATGGATAATGCCGACTGGTAGTGTGTGTGCATGCATGCACGAGAGAAAGTTAGTGGTACAATTATAAAGAGAAGACCAATGTGTGGGTGTAAAATACTAGGTGAGGTCATAATCAATGTGAAGTTGAATTCAAATATTTGAATAAGATATCATGATGTTTGAAACCCATGCATGCATGAATATAACGGAGATCTGCGCAGTGTGGTTTGGAAATGAGCATGTTGTAATGTATACACATTGAACAAGGTCAGACTGGTTTGAATTTGAGATACCGATGGCAGACATCTGTTGGCCACATTGCATCCATGCATGGACACAAGCACTTCTTCTTTGTTCTAGAATCTTCTGTATCAGAATTGCCCAAATGTTTTTCTACATGATTTGTTTTTACTTTATGCCTTACAATGCACAATTCCATGAATCTTAAAATAGATTAGCTTTCTTATAAAAACTAGATGATTTTGAATGAAATGAACTATAAGAATTAAACGAACATCTACATCATGCATATATGACTCAAAGCTTACATGCTATAATGTGGTATTTATTCATAATTTGGTTGCCAAATCTCATGCGTGCAATGCATGTGTACCTTACTAGTCTAAATGGTGTATGTGTGTGTGTGTTGTGCGTGTTAAACACCTTGTACGTAGTATATCATACTAGTCTAAATTGTCTTTTTGGGGTACACGTTAAGCTTGTTCTCTCAAAATTTCAAGCCGCGCCTTGTTATGCCGAAATTTCAAGCTAGCGTCTCTGTCTATTGTGCTGCGGAACTCCCGCCTCTTCAACCCACGCCTTGTTACCCTGAAATATTTAAGATAAATCTTTGTCTCATTGTGCTCCGACAACTCCCTCCATCTCAACCCGCGCCTTGATATTCCAAAATTACAAAGCGGGCGAAAACTCCCACCTCCTCTGAAATCCCGACATGCGAAATGCCCGTGATACCCCTGAACCAAAAGAACCACCTCAAATCGGTGGGGGTACTTTCGTAAAAAGACCCCACATTTCGGACAAGCGCGTCCCTAAGCCATGGTTCCCCACTCCCATCCCATCCGCCCACCCATTCGTACATCGAGGCCGGGAAAACCCGCGAAGCCCCACAGCCTCCTCCGTCCGCCACCCAGCTGGAGCCTCTTCCCCGACGGCGTCGTCCACAGCAACGCCTCGACGTCCCTCATCCACCGTACCAGATGAGGATCCATCGTCGATCTGGTCGTCCCGCCGGTTTAGCCACTCCGTCCTCCACCTCCAAGGAGCTGCCCCGATGTTCCCCTCGTCTTTGACGCCACCTCCATTCTGACACCGCCGTCTTCACCTACACCACCGGAAAAGAATCATCATCACTGTTTCCTCGGATGAAGCTGCGGCCTAATCGGCGCCACCAAAGAGGTTGTACACTAATCGCCGCATATTCTTCTTGATTCGATCTCACAGTGCTGCCGGCGCTCGGTCCCGAGCCGACACGACACGGCTCCATCCACGGCGGCGTCGCCGGCCACTTCCTCCATGACGTTGCTCCCTCGGCGGCGACGTCCACATCTGTAGGAGCTGCTGCTGCTTTAGATCTCGCTTGCGCTGCTTCTCTGCTCTTGCTCTCGGTCCCCTGCCTTGTCTGCTTTTGTTCTTGCTCTTGCTCGCGCTGCTACTCTCGCTCTTGCTCTTGCTTGCGATGCTGCTCCGATTTAGCTACACTTCAGTCGACTGAATCGACTTTTGGGT
>NC_041382.1:457765108-457793168 GCF_002162155.2 Triticum dicoccoides | reverse complement strand
GTGGGGAGTGTTTTCGGGGCAGGCGGGCGGCGCACCGCCGGCCGCGGGCGGCTGTTTGGCCGTTGGTGGCTGGCGGCTCAGGGGGGTGGAGGTTGAAGATGAACTGCAGGCCCTTGATTTCGTATCCAACGGCTGCAAAATTGACTGACAAAAGATGAAAAAGTCAGTCGACTGACGTGTAGCCTCACCTCTAGTGCGTTCAGTTTCGACAGCAAAATTCAGTTTCAACAGTCATGTTCAGTTTCGATAGTTAAATTCAGTTTCGATAGTTAAGTTCAGAGATGTGCGACTGATGTATTTTACATCTAGCACTTTGTGGTTATGTATTTTACGTCATCTATTGGAGATGCTATTAGAATTCCACACAGGTTAACATTGTCTCTCTTGTCCGGCTTCAGCCTCGGCATCGTACAACTCACCGGAGCTGCTCCAACGCCGAAACCCTCCATCAGAGCGGAGCAGTACCTCGGGCTCCATCTCCAGATGCCTAAGATATTCTTCCCCTCCTCCGACAGCCAAGTCAGCCGGAGCATCCTCACTGGCCAACCCAATCATGCTGAGATCGACATGGCTTCGCCAAAGAGGTTCTACACTTGTTGCATATCTTTTTTACTCTACATGTTATATATATTGTCCACTGAGCACACAGAGTAACAGGAAATACAATTATTTTATCCTACTATATGACAAGCAGTGAGGTACCAGGAAACTTAGCTATCCGTGATGGACTCTCTTGAATGCCATCATTATTTACCTCTGCGCGTTTGAGCTGTGCATTTGTCGATGGCCCTAGGAGTTGAGCTAGTAGGGTAGTGGCCTGGGTCCAAAGTAATAGAAGAAGCACAAAAACATTTTTTTAGTGTAGGCTTTTCCTTGATCAAGCCTGCCTACTAGAATCGCGAGTGCTTGAAAGGAAAAGTGAATGAAAAACATAGGAATTGGAAAGTTTCCTGTGGTACTACTTTTCATGAATTTGGTGCAAAGGAATGGAACAAAGTAAAACTGTAGGATTTGTTCCTTTAGTGTCTCCTTGAAAGAAAAACCGTAGGAATTTTAATTTCCACTTGTCCTCCTTTTCAAATTCCTATTCATGAAGCACAAGACTAAGAGATAGTAGCATAATAGCATTATAACCGTACATTTTCTTATGGTTCGACTTAATCTCACCATGCTTCTTTGCATCATGTGATCTTCCAATTCTTGTGAACCAAACACCCAGATTGGCAGAAATCCTGTGTTTTTAAATTCTCTATTTTGCACGTGCATTCCTATCCTATTCCTGTCTATATCCTATCCCTGCATTGTTAGAATCCTCAAATTAAAACAAGCACTTACACAATTACTTCTGTTAGAGATATGTGTCAAAGAAAACCTTGTGTGGTTTGTCCTACTCCTGCGGTGCTGTGTTCCACCCCAGCTCAGCTGCTCCAACGACGGAAGGGTTCACCACAGCAGGGATCCACTCTCCAGACTATCTTTCGCCGCCTCGGATCTTCTTCCCCGCCGCCGGCAGCCACGACAACTACATTACCATCATCAACTGAGTAGATGACCTTGAGGACTACACGGGAACGCAAGAGAGGTCGCACTCTTCCGTGTCTGCTTACGTTATGCATCACTTAATATGATGACATGCTACTTTATCGTCGCGTTCACCTACTAGACTCCAAGTCAGGTCCAAACTTATGCCGAAACTTGAGTTTTTAAATGGTTGTGGGGTACATATTGGGGCAGCAATCAGTACTATATGTCTACTATCTGGTTAATCTCGGGTGTCTACTATGAGTTTCATGTTGGGTGCAAACAAACATTAAAGGAGCCATTATCTATATTTTTTAACTAAAGCTATTATCTGCATGCTATCATTGGTTTTGGGTCTATCCATAGTTTGCTACCATCACTCTGGATTTGTGCATGCACTCCTTACATAATCTCACTATGTTTTATTCCTATGCATGTCAGTTATTGTACACAATGGAACTGAACATGTAGAGCAAAAGAGACGAGCCTTTCGTGGCAATAAAAATTCATGCAGACGTCGCTCCATGGTGGGAGCAAAGGCAGCCCCCCTCCACCCATTTTGGATCGTAATCAAGAGGAAGATAAGTTTTCTGAGGGGGATTCAGAAGCAGAGGACCACTCCTATTTACCCCATGAGGTCTTCGCTCTAACTTGGCATGCTGATGTTGGTAATATCATGCATATGGTGCCTTGCATTGCTTACTGTATACATCAAAGATGACATCTGCTGAGTTTAGACATGCGTTGTGTCAATGCAATCTGTTTAGTTTCTTTCACGTATATGTGAATCATGCAATGCCATCTTGTTTATCCAGCCATCATATATGTGAATTTTGCAATGCCACCCTGGTTAGCCAGTCATCTTATATGTGAATTATATCATGACATCATTTTTTTATTACGTGTTAAATTTGTCAACAATTTTAGTACATTCAATTACTCTTCCTGTGCATCAGCCATTCGGCATGGTCATGGAAAAATCTGGAGTGGAAACAAGGTCTTCAGAGTAGACAATGCTATCTGACGAAGCACATGTCTTGCTGGTTACACATAGCTCCTCAAAGGAGTATTCGGAGACAGATGACCAGTCCTATTCCCCCCCAAGGTGCATCCTCTAACTTGGCAGGGTTATGTTGCTCATATCGTGCGTATGGTATCTTACATTTCTATGTCATTTGCTTAGTTTAGACATGATTTGTGTGAATGCCACCTCTTTAGTGTCTAATTACCATATATGTGAATTATGCAATGCCATCTTGTTGCAATACATTATATATGTGAATTATGCAATGCTATCTTGTTGCAAGGCTTTATATATGTGAATTATGCAATGCCATGCGATTGAGCCAAGCGTCATATATGTGAATTATATCTTGCCGTACTTTTTTTGTATTTCTCATTGCTTTTGTCGACAATGTTTGTATATTCAACTGCTCTTCTTGTGCATCAGCCATTTGAATTGGTGATGGACAAATATGGAGTGAAAACAAGGTCTTCAGAGCAGAGAATGCTACTTGCTGAAGCAGATATCTTGCTGGTTACAGATAGCTCTTCAGAGGAGGATTCAGAGGCTAATGACAAGTCCTATTATCCCCCTGAGGTGTATGCTCAAACTTGGCAGGGTTATATTACTCATATCATGCATAAGTTGTATTGCAATGCTTAGTTTTTACATCATATACACGATATTGAATGCCATCTCCTTAGTTGACACATAATATATGCGATTGCCCTCTGCTCACTTCCTTAGTATATAGATCATATATTTGAATGATATCATGCCATGATGTTTACATAGACAGCATGTATCTGGATTATGGCATGCCAACCCATTTTCTAAAGACATAATATAGTTATATCATCCTCATCCTGTTCACATAGTCATCATATTTGGAATTATGTCATTCTATCTGTGAATTATACCATGCCATCATGTTCCCATCGACGGCATGTTTGTGATTTATGGCATGCCAACCACTTTAATAGACACATCATATAGTTATATCGTGTCATCCTATTTACATAGTCATCATATTTTGAAGTATGTCATTCTATCCTGTTTAGTTAGCCATCATACATGTGAAATTGTGTCATGCTATCCTGTTTAATTAGCCATCATATATGTGAAATTATGTCCTGCTATTCTGTTTGGTTAGACAACATAAATGTGAATTATTTCATGCCCTGTTTTCTTCCTACTATCCATTGCACCTGTCTATCTTACAATGTCTGTACATTCAATTACTTTTCTTGTTTGTCAGCCATTTCAATTGGAGGGGTGATGGCAGTATCTGTGGGAGTAAAAACACGGTCTTCAAAAAAGATCGTGCTACCTGTCGATGGAGATAGAACCATGGTTGTACTTGCCCAAGAACCAGCCCCACCACACATAACCCAGACTCACGCAGATTGTACCCCTACCCAGTTGGACAGAGAACCAGCTACACCCCTTCTAACCCCAACCCCAGCAGATAGTAACCCATTTCCCATTGACACATCACCGTCTCCACCATAGAGCACCCAAACACGAGCAGTTAGTAAGGCAACTGCAGTGCCCAAAGCACGAGGACCACAACTCCGAATCCCAAGTCAACGCTTATAGCAGAAGAAGAATTGTTCTCAGGTCAGGTTCAGTAGCTATG
The DNA here is from genome assembly GCF_002162155.2 of Triticum dicoccoides. Classification (NCBI taxonomy): domain Eukaryota; kingdom Viridiplantae; phylum Streptophyta; class Magnoliopsida; order Poales; family Poaceae; genus Triticum; species Triticum dicoccoides. The sequence continues at coordinate 457,789,005 of NC_041382.1, read as the reverse complement.
GTTCATACTACTTTGCTCTTGGATCACTGTATTTACTCATACCAACTAATTTCAAATTTGAAGGATGCAATTGAAACTCCAATGGTGCAACAGGTATGTTTTAAACCTGTTTCTTTAACGTGTTTGCTGTTGTAACTTGCTCTATGTTGATTTCAGTTTCAATTGAATAAATAGTTATGTTCTCCTACCATGCACATTACAAGTGTTGTTATTGTTGTGTAGTTTCCCACACTTATATTCTGTCTATGCTGCTTTGTCTTAAATAGATATGATTCGAACTGTATCTATCTTGATTTGGCAACATAAACTAGAATGATATAGACCATACAGTGACCATACTACGTAGATATATGTTTGTTTCTTGCTGTTATCTTGTCCACCTTACTACTGAACTGGTTTACCAAAATGAGTTTCATATACTACATTGTAAACCTTTGATGTGTTTGTTTGTTTCTCTTTTAGAATGCGGATAAAATATTGGAGAAGAGTACCCTGCTATGCAATGGTAAAGGAAGTAATGCAGATAAGGTTCAAGATAGTGTTCGAGTTGATAAAAACTATATTGAAGACACTGAGACAACCCCAAAGTCCCTGTTGATCTCCAGGAAAGCTGATAAAAACTATATTGAAAACACTGAGACAACCCCAAAGTCCTGTCTTGATGTAGTGTTCGAGTTACTGGCTACTACTGCTGGCACCAGCTCTTCGAACTTGCTGCCTGAATCAGTTCGGCTTCTTGAGTCTCAACTTCAAGTTGAAAGACATCGATTAGATGTTATGTGACAGGAAGCCGAAGGACTGAGGAAGTCCCTGCAGAATTCGGATGCATACTTTCTGGTGCATCAACAAGTGCTGGAGGATTTAAGCGCCAAACAAGAGAAAGTTAATAAGCTTGCTAAGCATCTTGCCAGCATTATGGGTACCCAGGATATTGTTTCTTGAGCTCTTCTGAAGTGGTTTCAGTTCTGGGCTTGTTTTGCTGTGACATTTATATCCTGCTTTGTTCCCTATATTTGCTCTCGTGGCGAACTTTGATGCCAAGTGGATGTAATATGTGTAATAGCCATGATAGCCAAGTGTAAGTTGCTTGCTTATTTATTTCCTTATTGTCTTGTTTATTTGTTTTCTTGTATGTCGGCATCCCGGGAACGGGGGTCCCCAGACTTGACTGCCTGCGGCCCACGGCGTGGCTGGGCTAGCAGGTCTGTATGGCCCATCTTCATCAACAAGGCATTCAAGACCCCCACTTGGGGCCAAGCCTCGCGAGGCGGATGACGCAAGACCTCCTCAGGAGCGGCCTCACTAGACAGGCTCACGAGGGGCAGAGAGATCAAGGTAGGGCAAACCTCGCGAGGTCCTCGTGACATGAGCCATGACGATCAAAACCAGGCGGGCGCCTGTAACACCCACGATGCGGCTATATCTCCCACGTGTCGGAGCATGACTTAGAGGCATAACTGCATTGTAGGCATGTCGCAAGAGGGGTAATCTTTACACATCCCATGTACTGAATAAGAAAGAGGTACAGAGTTTGCTTACAATCGCTACTTCACACAATACATGAATATAGCATTACATCATCCAGATACAATCAAGGTCCGACTACGGAACCAAAATAAAAGAAGACTACCCCTAATGATAGATCCCCGATCGCCCCAACTAGGCTCCACTAGTGATCAACTGAAAACGGAACAACATAACGAACACGATCTTCATCGAGCTCCTCCTTGAGCTCGGTTGCGTCACCTGCACGATATCATCAGCACCTGCAAACTGGTTTTGGAAGTAATCTATGAGTCACGGGGACTCAGCAATCTCACACCCTTGCGATCAAGACTATTTATGCTTAAGGGTAGGGAAAAGGTATGAGGTGGAGCTGCAGCAAGCACTAGCATATATGGTGGCTAACTTACGCAAATGAGAGAGAGAAGAGGAGGCAAAGCACGGTCGAGAATCTATGATCAAGAAGTGATCCTAGATTACTTACGTTCAAGCATAACTCCAACACCGTGTTCACTTCCCGGACCCCGCCGAGAAGAGACCATCACGGCTACACACGCAGTTGATGCATTTTAATTAAGTTAAGTGTCAAGTTCTCTACAACCGGACATTAACAAATTCTCATCTTCCCATAACCGCGGCACGACTTTCGAAAGTTCAAAACCCTGCAGGGGTGTCCCAACTTAGCCCATCACAAGCTCTCACGGTCAACGAAGGATATTCCTTCTCCCAGGAAGACCCGATCAGACTTGGAATCCCGGTCACAAGACATTTTAACAATGGTAAAAAAAGACCAGCCAAGCCACCCGATGTGCCGACAAATCCCGATAGGAGTCACACGTATCTCGTTCTTAGGGCAACACCGGATGTGACTAGCTACGAGTAAAACCAACCCTCAAGTTTCCCCGAGGTGGCCCCGCAGGCAGCTCGGTTCGGACCAACACTCAGAGGAGCACTGTCCCGGGGGGGTTTAAAATAAGATGACCCTTGAGTCTGCAGAACCCAAGGGAAGGTGATAGGTTGTTAATGCAAATGGTAAAACCAAGGTTGGGCCTTGCTGGAGGAGTTTTATTCAAGGGGTTCCCATTATAACCCAACCGCGTAAGGAACGCAAAATCAAGGAACATAACACCGGTATGACGGAAACTAGGGCGGCAAGAGTGGAACAAAACACCAGGCATAAGGTCGAGCCTTCCACCCTTTACCAAGTGTATAGGTGCATTAATTAAATAAGAGATATTGTGATATCCCAACAATAAACACGTTCCAACAAGGAACAAACTCCATCTTCACCTGCAACTAACAACGCTATAAGAGGGGCTGAGCAAAGCGGTAACATGGCCAAATAACGGTTTGCTAGGACAAGGTGGGTTAGAGGCTTGGCTTAGCAATATGGGAGGCATGATATAGCAAGTGGTAGGTATCGCAACATAGGAATAGCAATATAGCAAGCAACTAGAAAGCAAATATAGAAGTGATTTCGAGGGTATGTTCATCTTGCCTGCAAAGTTCTCCGAGAAGACGAAAGCTTGATCCTCGTAAGGGTACTCAACGGGTACCTCGAACACGAACTCGTCTCCTGGCTCTACCCAAGGCAAGAACAAGCAAAGGGAACCACAATCAACCATTGTGCAATGCACAAGCAACATGATGCAAAACATGGCATGAGATGCAGGATGTGATATGCAATGCATATGCATGATTCGGAAGGGAAAGATTGAACCAGGCCTCAACTTGGCACACCAAGCGTGCCGCTGGAAAGATGAGTTGATTTCGTTCGAAATCGATATAAAGATCACCAGAATCGGATGCACGGTTTGCAAATGGCAAGCAAAACAATAATGGCACGATCCCGCGATTAACAGCACGATGCCATCTAGAATGCAACAAGAAACTAAGCTACTGCACTCCAACATAGCAACAAAGCACATGGCAGTGATCCACTCAAGATGCTTGAAAAAATATGAACACTGAGCTACGGCTAATTCACAAAAAGAGCAGGTTCAAACAAGCATGGCAAAAGAGCAAAAGATATCAGGTTCACAGACTTAGTGAAAATAACAACATGTCAGAATTTAACATCAGGAAGCAATGTTTAGAGCAAGCTAACAACATGCTACAGGAATATATCATGGCAAAGCAAGGCATGGCATGAAACTAATCAAAGCATATAACAAAAGTCCCTTACTTACCATAAGCCAAAAGGATTAGAAAATACAATGACAACCATGTAAACATAGGAAGTTTCGTTAACAGATTCAGACTTAGGAAAAAACTGGACATGGCATAAACAGAATTACGAAGGCATGTTTGCGAGCTCGATGCACTCAACACAAGGCATTGCATGAAAAACTAAGCATACACCCAACAAGAAGACATGATCAATAAGCTAACCATGACAAGAACAACCTCATATTATGCATGGATCAACTACAACAACCTTGGCAAAATTGATTAACACGTAACCAATCTGCCAGGAACATTTAATAGCAAAAGTAGAGCAAGATTGAGTCATGCTATGGTACTCCATAATTGCAAACAAAGACATGGATGGATAGAGCATAACAATATCTCAAAATCATCCTTATTGAACATGCTCAAAAGAGGCATGGATTACTCTGTAGCAACATGAATACATGGCATGAAAATAACAACAGGAAAAGGACTTAGAAGAATTCTAAGTCCCCGAAATCAGCAACATCGCGAGAGCTACTTCGCATGCTTGTGCTAGTCACAACATCGATCACAAAAATACATGGCATACACGCCTGTAAATATGGGATGGCATATAACAAAACACATGTAGGGCTCAAGTTCATAGGAGGCACACATTAAACATGGCAAAAATGACAAATGTCCATAATCTGATAAGAATCAGAAACTAACATTACATAGCACTCTTGCAACAGCATTTAGGTCATCAAAATGAACCCAAAGGAACATGGTGCAATGGAATGAAATGAAGCGCACATCCAGACGAACAATTCGATATGCTACACGCCCAAAACGGACCTACGGATGCGGAGTTATGATGCGATGAACATGGCTTGAAAAAGTTACAGATCTGGGACTTAGTGGAATTTTACCTCCGCGAAAAGTCAACGTGGGAAGGAGAGAAGCGGGACGAAGAGATCCGGGATTGGGGCGCCGTTTGGTCAGAGGACTTGGTGGATCTGATCCATCTTCTCCGGATCTGACCGGAGAGGAGCTCCAGTGAGCTCTCCGGCGAGGGGGAGGCCGGCGAGAGGCGAGGCAACCGGCGATGAGGGGCGACACGAGGCACGGCTCCGGTGGAGGAGCGCGGAAGCCGAGGCGGCGGCGCGAGCCTCCGGCGAAGGGCGGCGCACGACAAGCGAGGCGGCGGCGCGCGGCGAGCGAGGTGGCGGTGCAGGCGAGCGAGGCGGCGGTGCAGGTGCGCGGCGGCGGCCGACGGCGAGCTGGTGGCGGAAAGGGGCGGCAGGGATGTGGGCTCCCTCCGTGCGTGGCGGCGGCGGCCAGTTGGGCCCCGCGGGCCTGATCTGGGCCCTACGCGGTGGGGAGGCCGGACGGGACGCGTGGCGGCGCGTGAGTGGATCGGGGCGGCGACGCGATGACGTGTCGGCCCCGGATTGGTCCGGGCGACGTGGCTGTGGGGCGGCGGACACGCCTTGCGGCGGAGTGGACATGTCCGGTGGTGCGCAGAGGAGGAGGTTAGGGTTTCATCTGCGCGAAAAATCCGGGAGGCACACATATATATAGGTAGAGGGAGGTAGGAATGTCCAAATGAGGTGTGGTTTTCGGCCACGCGATCGCGATCGAACGACCAAGAGGATGGAGGGGGTTTAGATGGGTTTTTGGCCACCTTGAAGGGGTGTTGGGCTGCAACACACACGAGGCCTTTACGGTTCCTCGGTTAACCGTTGGAGTATCAAACGAAGTCCAAATGGCACGTAACTTGATAGGCAGTCTACCGGTAGTAAACCAAGGCCGCTTGGCAAATCTCGGTCCAATCCGAGAACGTTTAACACCCGCACACGAAAAGAGGTAAAGGGGAACACCGGAGGACATAGGAGCGCCGGAATGCAAAACGAACAACGGGGAAAATGCTCGGATGCATGAGACGAACATGTATGCAAATGCGATGCACATGATGACATGATATGAAATGCATGACACGCAAACAAATGACATGACAGCAACAACGAATAACTGGAAGACACCTGGCGCAACGGTCTCAGGGCGTTACAACACTCCCCCACTACGAGAGGATCTCGTCCCGAGATCTAGAATGGCACCGGAGGGAAAACGAAAGAGAAAGAGAAGAGGTAGAACTAAGTTGCTTCTTTGACAAATGAGTGAAACCAAAGAACCTTGCGAGGTTGAACAACTTGAAAGAAAGAAAACAACGAAGATGAACAAAGTTGAAAGCACTCCGTTAGGAAAGAGGAACAAGGAAGAACAAATTCGGACAACACTCCGGTAGAAAAGAGATGCAAGACTTGATACGGCAAAAGAACTTGAGCAAAGGGCACAACACTCCGGTTAAATGGGTAAGCACGAAAAGCACACAATCCTTACCATTCAAGACGATGAGTTGAAGAGAGCAACATCACAATGCCTTCGAAATAAAGAATAGAAGATAGCTCATTGGAATAAAAGAATGGAGAAGGAAAATTCCAACTTCTGCCACAAATGAGCTTGGAAAGCACCCTTCCAAGAAGGTTAAAGTGGAGTTGTTGGAGAACCAACAACGAAAGGATATGATCCTCATGGACTTATGGAGACATCTCAAAACTTGAGGTGAAATTCTACCACTAATGGAACAATAGATTGGATTGATATGAACAAGAAGACGAGAAACTTATTTCACCGGGAGGATAGATGAAGAACTTGGGTCATTTATGAGCACCATGGATAGCAGCAATCCTTATGGAAGGCTTTAGGTGAAATATAACCCAAGATAAATCCAAAGAAGAAATTGATGGATTTAAAATACCTCATTCTTGATAACTTGTGAAACATGAACCACGGAGGGAAATCATCAAGAATGACATAACACCATCTCAAAAGATAAGATAGAACGAATTGTACTTCGGAACGCAAGATGAAGAATGCTTGAGCTCCTCTGAAAAGAATCTTGATGAACACTTCGAGAAGGAATTAAATCCTTTATGAACCATCATGTAGCGCCTCCATGAAGAACTCCGGTAAACAAAAGGAAAACGAAAAGAAAGAGAAGTTTAAAACACAAGGTGAAACCTTGTAATGATTTAGATGGATCTCCATGATAATTAGAGCTTGGAACTCCGAGAAAGAAAAGATGAACAAAAGAAAATCAAGAATTTATTCATCATGAACAAACTCCGAAGGAAGGAATTGATCACTTGGATGAAACAAGAATAAGAATTATGTTATGCGTATCCTTCACCAATTTAAATTGATGACAAGCAACGGATTTGGCATACTACTTATTCTTGTTGGAAAGGATTGATGAGAGATATAGCGTAAACTTGAGAAGGTCTTCAGCGAACCACCGATAGGGTTTGAAAGAACGCATGAATTGATATGAAAACCATGGAAGAGGATCTTGAGCAAACCACTGTAAGAACAGGAAATGACCGAGATAAAGGGATGAATCACCGTTAAGAAATAAAGAACGAATGAAGATACTTGAGGGAATTTGATACAAGAGAACGAAGAGATCACGAGCTGATTATAGAATATTTGAATGATGCACCGGTAAGATTTGGAGAAACGAGAGCTGGAAGCTAGAATGAATAATTCTTCTGAAATGATGGGCTCTGGGGGAAAGAAAAGAAAAAACAACTCATGAAATGCTTCGGATGGATGAAAAGAATTTCCACAATCAAAACAATTATGAGAGGATGGCCTCAAACTAGAACCACGAATCTTCACAAGAACGGAGCAAGATTTAAGAGAAACTCTTCTTCGGTCTTCAAGTGTTGAGAATGACAAAGAGAAACACCACCATGAATAGTTGAGATACTCCGGGATGACGAATAGAAAGGTTGGGACAACGATGAAAGAATATGAAGGATCTTGGAGAAGGCATTTGATTGATGGTAATTCATTCTTACGTCAAACTTGGAAAAGAATTTGAAAATAACTCCGGAAAGAATTAGAAGAGTCAGGTAAGATCCTGGAAAAAGACCTGTGGGTTACGGCCCACTCAAAAGAACCACCGTTGAAAAGAGAGATTGCAACTGTTGAATTAAATGGCTTGAATGAGATAACAACCTCGAGATATCTTCAGCACTCCGGAACAATTTAATAGCGAGACGAGGATAGTTGAGAGGTGCACCAGCATGAGAAAGCATTTGAAATAAGGAAAGAGATAAGATTAACACCGAAATCCTGCATTGAATCCACCAAAAACGAAAAGAATGAAGAATGACGAACTTGAGGCTTCCTTAGTATCTTCCTAAGAATCACCGGATAAAAACATTGACGGAAAAGAATGGAGAGACTTCACATGAGTAAAAGGATACTTGACTAAGAACTCCGAGTCTTTGAAGAAACAAGGGTGGGAGGGAGGGACAACCAAGACAACTTGGGATGGATGAAACGAACACCATTGAGAAAGCTGAGATTGAATCTTGCGGATGTTGAAAATGAACGGATCCGCTTGAAGAGAAAAAACACACCGGTTGAAAAGGATTGACATGACGAACTCGATGATCGAGAAGGATTGGTATTCACATCGGAGTATGAGAACACCGCTTAGGAAAGGCAAGGAACCAACACTTGACATTGAAGCAACTCGAATACCACAACTGAAAACAGAACAAAGGATTGGCTTGCAGAAAAGCCGGAACAAACATATGATAGAGATTTCGTCCGAAGTTTTCATGGTGGGGCCCACACGGGATTGATCGTACAGCACCATCATGTACAAGGCAGTGCACATGACGTATGAAGCATCCCCGAGTCAGCATAGCCAAGGACTCTTTAAGACACAACAAGACCACTGTAAAACCAACCGTGGATAGGCGGACCACTAGACGTTGAACCCCAATTTCATATCATACATCTGTCAGAAAGATATCCTGAGAGCTACTTGAATTACCACTTATAAACTCTCAAAACTTTCTGGTTATGCAATCAGGTGTTGGGGATATAGGGGAAGCATAATATCTCACCCAAAACTAGCAAATCCTACATCCAGCTGTATCCATCCTTCAACACATAACCAAGAAACCTTCGGAAATCATTTACCTCAACCTTCGAAAAACATCCGTTATACGAGTTATGGCAATACTCCCGAACTCCCACCCCAGTACTGGGTGGCATCGAGGTTATCTCACCAACAACTGCATAAAGGAGATTTTCGATGTCGGCGAAACTCAGGTATTCCAGAACTACAACGATAAAATTGTGACGACAACACCTCGGAGCTCAACTCCCTGGGACACTGCCACAACCGTTAAATGTCAGGAGGCACCAAGAACGATGTTCTCGTCACAAAACCATCGGAACGATTCCAAGATACCCGCGTGATCCTAAATTTTTTTAGTGAAATTTGAGAAGAGAGGAGTCAAAACTCTATGTTAGGAGGCCTCACCAGAGCGACGAAGGGACTGAGGAGTAAAAAGAATCATACTCTCCGATATATATAATCCTATAAGACTCAAAACTTTTTTCTAGACTCAACAACGCCAGCTATTCGATCAAGCAAGGGGCTCCTAAGTCGGGGAAGGCTCTGATTACCAACTTGTAACACCCACGATGCGGCTATATCTCCCACGTGTCGGAGCACGACTTAGAGGCATAACCGTATTGTAGGCATGTCGCAAGAGGGGTAATCTTTACAAATCCCATGTACTGAATGAGAAAGAGGTTCAGAGTTGGCTTACAATTGCCACTTCACACAATACATGAATATAGCATTACATCATCCAGATACAATCAAGGTCCGACTACGGAACCAAAATAAAAGAAGACTACCCCTAATGCTAGATCCCCGATCGCCCCAACTGGGCTCCACTACTGATCAACTAAAAACGGAACAACATAACGAACACGATCTTTATCGAGCTCCTCCTTGAGCTCGGTTGCATCACCTTCACGATATCATCGGCACCTGCAAACTGGTTTTGGAAGTAATTTTGAGTCACGGGGACTCAGCAATCTCACACCCTTGCGATCAAGACTATTTAAGCTTAAGGGTAGGGAAAAGGTATGAGGTGGAGCTGCAGCAAGCACTAGCATATATGGTGGCTAACTTACGCAAATGAGAGAGAGAAGAGGAGGCAAAGCACGGTCGAGAATCTATGATCAAGAAGTGATCCTAGACTACTTACGTTCAAGCATAACTCCAACACCGTGTTTACTTCCCAGACCCCGCCGAGAAGAGACCATCACGGCTACACACGCAGTTGATGCATTTTAATTAAGTTAAGTGTCAAGTTCTCTACAACCGGACATTAACAAATTCTCATCTTCCCATAACCGCGGGCACGACTTTCGAAAGTTCAAAACCCTGCAGGGGTGTCCCAACTTAGCCCATCACAAGCTCTCATGGTCAACGAAGGATATTCCTTCTCCCAGGAAGACCTGATCAGACTCGGAATCCCGGTCACAAGACATTTTAACAATGGTAAAAAAAGACCAGCAAAGCCACCCGATGTGCCGACAAATCCCGATAGGAGTCACACGTATCTCGTTCTCAGGGCAACACCAGATGAGACTAGCTACGAGTAAAACCAACCCTCAAGTTTCCCTGAGGTGGCCCCACAGGCAGCTCGGTTCGGACCAACACTCAGAGGAGCACTGGCCCGGGGGGGGGGGTGGTTTAAAATAAGATGACCCTTGAGTCTGCAGAACCCAAGGGAAGGTGATAGGTTGTTAGTGCAAATGGTAAGACCAAGGTTGGGGCTTGCTGGAGGAGTTTTATTCAAGGTGAACTGTCAAGGGGTTCCCATTATAACCCAACCGCGTGAGGAACGCAAAATCAAGGAACATAACACCGGTATGACGGAAACTAGGGCGGCAAGAGTGGAACATAACACCAGGCATAAGGCCGAGCCTTCCACCCTTTACCAAGTATATATTTGCATTAATTAAATAAGAGATATTGTGATATCCCAACAATAAACATGTTCCAACAAGGAACAAACTCCATCTTCACCTACAACTAACAACGCTATAAGAGGGGCTGAGCAAAGTAGTAACATGACCAAACAACGGTTTGCTAGGGCAAGGTGGGTTAGAGGCTTGGCTTAGCCATATGGGAGGCATGATATAGCAAGTGGTAGGTATCACAGCAAAGGCATAGCAATAGAGCGAGTAACTACCAAGCAATGATAGAAGTGATTTCAAGGGTATGGTCATCTTGCCTGCAAAGTTCTCCGAGAAGACGAAAGCTTGATCCTCATCAGCGTACTCAACGGGTACCTCGAACACGAACTCGTCTCCCGGCTCTACCTAATGCAAGAACAAGCAAAGGGAACCATAATCAACCACGGTGCAATGCGCAAGAAACATGATGCAAAACATGGCATGAGATGCGGGATGTGATATGCAATGCATATGCATGATTTGGAAGGTAAAGATTGAACCAGACCTCAACTTGGCACACCAAGCGTGCCGCTGGAAAGATGAGTTGATTTCGGTTGAAATCCATACAAAGACCACTGGAATCGGATGCACGATTTGCAAATGGCAAGAAAAACAATAATGGCATGATCCTGTGATTAACAGCACGATGTCATCTAGAATGCAACACGAAACTAAGCTACTGCACTCCAACATAGCAACAAAGCACATGGCAATGATCAACTCAAGATTCTTGACAAAAGATGAACACTGAGCTACGGCCAATTCACACAAGAGCAGGTTCAAACAAGCCTGGCAAAAGATCAAAAGATATCAGGTTCACAGACTTTGTGAAAATAACAACATGCCAGGATTTAACATCAGGAAGCAATGTTTAGAGAAAGATAACAACATGCTATTGGAACATATCATGTAAAAGCAAGGCATGCCATGAAACTACTCAAAGCATATAACAAAAGTCCCTTACTGACAATAAGCCAAAAGGGATCAGAAAATACAATCGCAACCATGTAAACATAGCAAGTTTCGTTAACAGATTCGGACTTAGCAGAAAACTGGACATGGCATAAACAGAATTACGAAGGCATGTTTGCGAGCTTGATGCACTCAACACAAGGCATTGCATGACAAACTAAGCATACACCCAGCAAGAAGACATGATCAATAAGCTAACCATGACAAGAACAACCTCATAGCATGCATGGATCAACTACAACAACCTTGGCAAAATTGATTAACACGTAACCAATCTGCTAGGAACATTTAATAGCAAAAGTAGAGCAAGATTGAGTCATTCTATGGTACTCCAAAATTGCAAACAAAGACATGGATGGATATAGCATAATAATATCTCAAAATCATCCTTACTAAACATGCTCAAAAGAGGCATGGATCACTCTGTAGCAACATGAATACATGGCATGAAAATAACAGCAGGAAAAGGACTTAGAAGAATTCTAAGTCCCTGAAATCAGCAACATCACGAGAGCTACTTTGCATGCTCGTTCTAGTCACCACATTGATTGAAAAAATACATGGCATACACCCCTGTAAATATGGCATGGCATGTAACAAAACACATGTAGGGCTCAAGTTCATAGGAGGCACACATTAAACAAGGCAAAAGTGAAAAATGTCCATAATCTGATAAGAATCAGAAACTAACATTACATAGCACTCTTGCAAGAATATTTAGGGCATCAAGATGAACTCAAATGAACATGGTGCAATGGAATTAAATGAAGCGCACATCCAGACGAACAATTCGATATGCTACACGCCCAAAACGGAGCTACGGATGCGGAGTTATGATGCGATGAACATGGCCTGAAAAAGTTACAGATCTGGGACTTAGTGCAATTTTACCTCCGCGAAAAGTCAACGCGGAACGGAGAGAAGCGGGACGAAGAGATCCGGGATCGGGGCACCGTTTGGTTAGAGGACTTGGTGGATCTGATCCATCTTCTCCGGATCTGACCGGAGAGGAGCTCCGGTGAGCTCTACGGCGAGGGGGAGGCCGGCGAGAGGCGAGGCAACCGGCGACGAGGGGCGGCACGAGGCATGGCTCTGGCAGAGGAGCACGGAAGACGAGGCGACATCGTGAGCCTGAGGGGAAGGGCGGCGCACGACAAGCGAGGCGGCAGCGCACGGCGAGCGAGGCGGCGGTGCAGGCGAGCGAGGCTGCGGTGCAGGCGCACGGCGGCGGCCGGTGGCGAGCTGGCGGTGCATAGGGGCGGCGCGCTGCGCGGTCGGGCGGCGGGGGCATGGGCTCCCTGCGCGGGTGGCGACGGCGGCCGGTTGGGCCCCGTGGGCCTGATCCGGGCCCGGCGGGCCTGGCGCGGTGGGGAGGCCGGATGGGACGCGTGGCGGTGCGCGAGTGGATCGGGCCGGCGGCGCGACGACGTGTCGGCCACGGATTGGTCCGGGCGACGTGGCTGCGGGGCGGCGGACGCGTCCGACGGCGGAGTGGACATGTCCGGTGGCGCGTGGAGGAGGAGGTTAGGGTTTCATCTGCGCGAAAAATCTGAGAGGCACACATATATATAGGTAGAGGGAGGTAGGAATGTCCAAATGAGGTGCGGTTTTCGGCCACGCGATCATGATTGAACGACCAAGAGGATGGAGGAGGTTTAGATGGGTTTTGGGCCACTTTGAAGGGGTGTTGGGCTACAACACACACTAGGCCTTTACGGTTCCTCGGTTAACCGTTGGAGTATCAAACGAAGTCCAAATGACACGAAACTTGACAGGCGGTCTACCGGTAGTAAACCAAGGCCGCTTGGCAAATCTAGGTCCAATCCGAGAATGTTTAACACCCGCACACGAAAAGAGGTAAAGGGTAACACCGGAGGACATTGGAGCGTCGGAATGCAAAACGGACAATGGGGAAAATGCTCGGATGCATGAGACGAACATGTATGCAAATGCGATGCACATGATGACATGGTATGAAATGCATGCACGCAAACAAATGACATGGCAGCAATAGCAAATAGCTGGAAGACACCTTGCGCAATGGTCTCGGGGCATTACAGCGCCAGCGTGCAGTGTCCTTGTTTCCTCTTTGGTGCCAAGGGGGCAAGCACATGCATGGAGTATTGAGGCATCAAGCAAAGGTTTCCATATTGGTGTAACGAGACCAAGACCAGAATGACGGCAGGACGAAGGTCACCATGGAGCCCAAGACAGCGTCATCACCTGAGCCTTTGGTAGGCGAAGACCACCTTTTGTCAGGATAACTTGTACTAGCTGTCCCATTTCGAATCGGCCGTTGTTGGTTCCCTTCCCACTCAATATTTGGGGAGAGGACTAGGGCCTATATATAAGTAGAACTAGCCACCACAGTAGAAGGCGGAACGGGAGAGAGAGAGAGAGAGAGAGGGAGAGAGAGAGAGAGAGAGACAGAGAGACGGATGAGAGAGAACCTGAGCAGACCCAAGATCATCTCACGCACACAAGTTCACCAAGCACAAGAACACCTCAACCTCAGGAGGTTGTTCTTCCCCTTGAAATCCACCACCACCACCACACTGGAGTAGGGTATTACACCACAATGGTGGCCTGAACCAGTATAGATCATGTGTCTTTATGTGTTTTGAGTTCGTTGAGTTCTTTTGCGTGATCTTAGAGAGCTAGGGCTTGGATGGATAGGGAGAAAACCTTCGCGCGCACCCCAGTGTTCGATCCTCAAGGATTTGCCGGAACCCGTGATCCGACATTTGGCACGCCAGGTAGGGGTGCGCCGGAGTCTCTTCACGACCAATCGACCCGTCGATGCTCCGTGGCCCCGATGTCTAGGGACCCAAGGGCCGACTCCGACCGATGGGCAGCCTGGCCAACCCGGGCGGCGCCACCTGCCCATGAACACCTCAACCCCGTGCTCTAGGCGGCGCGAGCGCCGCCTAATGTTGCGGGGCGCGGGCGGCGCGGCCAGGCGTCATCCACCCCCACTCCACGACAAGCGCGAGCCCCTGCAAGGGCCTCAAGCCACGCCGCAGCAACGGCGCCAAACACCCGGCGGGAGCAGACGAACATGCGGGCCGCACTGACGGTGGCGCAGGAGTTGCTGCAGTGCCGGCTGATGGAGAGCAGACGCGACACACTGCTGGAACATGTCACTGAGCTGCTGGATGTGGCGGCGTCAGGAGCGCCGCCTTTCTGCAATCTGGTTCCGTCCTGAGCCGCTACTGGACCTGACGACGGGCCACGCCACAACCGTGTACCCTCGGGTGCACCCGGGGGTTCACCAACACCAGGACGGTCGGCGGCGCCGGGCCCCCCGTTTCCCCCATGCCTCCTCTGATGAACATGGGCACGAGCGGTGCCCCCCATAGACCCAGCGAAGCGTCGCGCTATCATCCTCAAGACACCGTGCTGGGTCCGGCGACGTGGAGCATGGGGCACTACGGCGAGGTGTTTGGGGTGACAGCCCCGGAGGCCTATGTGCCCCGCATGATGGACCAGGAGTACACGCCGGAGGACGACCCCGGCTCAATCCTCGGGCCAGGTTGCGACGAGGAGGCATTAGGAGCTGAAGCCTTCCAAGAGAAGCGGAGAGCCCCGCCAACCATGCCATTGACAACAGATACATGGTGCCACTAATCCCTCAGGAGCAAGATTACGCTAACCATGAGTCACAGTTGAACCAGGTCACGGCACCGAACGATGGCTCCGGCACGGCGATGGCCGCCCCTACAGGAGAGACCCGCTGGGGGCTGCGCGGAAGGGGTCAGGAGCAAGGCAACACCCGAAGGTAAGCTCTCTGTCAGGGTGGCGACCGCGACCCTTCCCCCGGCAGAGGACCCGTGGTCGCTGAGGGCGCCGCTGGCATCCCCTCTGCCCTCGTTGGGCCATCCCGGTTTCCGGTCGTCCTTGTGGTGGTAGGGGGTGGCGCAAGGCGGGGCCCTCGCCTGGCGATATGAAGCAAGGCCGGTACCTGTGAAGCAAGGCCCAGTGCATGTGAAGATCACCGCCCATGACACTCTCACGTAATAATGAGTGGGGCTGTATACGCCTCGGAGTCTCCGGAGAGCCACCCTCGGGCCTCGGTGGCTCCCTCCCACGCCTAGTGGCAGCACAAAGCTCCGCGCTGGTGGGAAGACATCGAAGACTAGACTAGGCGCCGGATGCATCCATTTGCTTTGGATCTATTTTCTGTAACCCTGCCTTCTGGATTTGGATTTAAGTTGAAGTCGAATTTTTATTTGATGCGTGCAGGGGGATGCCTTTTCTCATTCGAGTTATTTCTCGCAGTCTCGTTCTTGCCTTATTTCGGAGTTCGCGCCAGTCACTCCCCCCTCGCGGGCCCCTCATGAGCCGGGCTGGGCATGAAGCACACGAGCCACACGCGTGTCGAGCCGTGGCGGCCGCTCGCTTATCACATGACCTTCTCGGGTGTGGTGATGAATTCATCAGGAGCTCCTCAAATATCCGCAATCTCTCGGGCTAGTTTTGGGCTTGTCCAAGCTAAGGTAAAACCACAACGACACCCTTGCCCCGTCGTGCTAAAGCTCATGAAGACACGAACTCAATTTAGCATGAAAGGATAAATGCTTCGATTGTTTACATGAGGGGCTCCCCCTCTCAAAATGCTCTTACAGTCTTCCAGGGCCACGCCCGAGTTTTTACAGGATAAATAACAGGGAAACAAGGAATCAGCCGGATACGTCAATCGCCGCATCGCCCATGTCATCTTCAGACGCACCGCTGGCATTGCTGTCACCATCGTTGGCATTGGCTCCACCTTTGCGGGCGTCGATGACGCTGTCATCAACCACGTTGCCTGCAGCCGCCGCAACCACAACCCCATCATCATCAGAAGAGAAGGACCTGACTAGCGCATCCACGTGGTCTTCAACCCACTGTGCCAAGTCGCCTCGGATGGCTTCCGGCACGGGAGTGATAGCGGCGTCAAAATCGAAGTCGAGATCAATGTTCCGGAGGTGGCTGAAGACGCGGGAGAACGCACGCCCAAGCAGACTGTGACTTCTCTCCTCCACAAGCTGGCGAGCCTTGTTAGACCGGGCTTCCAGGCGTGTCACCACGTTGGTGAAGAAGGTCAGGTGACTGGCATAGTCATCCGAGTGGGGAGGCGGTGCATTCTCGTCATAGATGAAGCCCAGGGCGACATTAGCCCTGCTCCAGATACCCTGAAGCATGGGGGTGTGCTCGCGCTCTAGCGTCCGACGTTGAAGCACTTCCTCCCTGTTTTGCCACGAGACGGCCTTGGCGTCATCAACCCGCCTGTGAAGAGAAAGCAGCTCGACACGGGTGGAGGCCAAGTCCGCCTACGCCGTGACTAGGACGACAGCTGTGGCCTCCTCACGCCTCTCCGCCTCATCTGACCTGGGCCGGAGAGCGGTGGTCCTGCCCATTGCCTTAGTTCCTGCAAGCTTTAACTTCAAGGCATGCTGACCTTCAAGATCTGTGCGAACCTCGGCCACCCGCCGGTCGACTTCGTCCTAGACTCGGGCCTCGCGAGCCCTTACGACATCCTCCGCTTGGGCAACTTGATGCTCCCTCGTCTCCAGTTGCTCAAGCTCGAGGCTGCGCTGCACGGCTTCTAAAGCCAGTGCCTCCTCGCGCTTCCGGACCTCATCTTCCTCGGCAGGCGTCCCCCTTAGTGCCACGAGGGCGGCTTTGCGCGCCTCCACTTGCTACTCAAGGGACGCACTCCAGGCATGGAGCTCCCACGCGCGCTTCTCCGCAGCCTCGCGATGGCGGTCAGCTTCATGAGCCTCCTCCAGAGCTCGGGAGCAGGTCTCACGGGAGGCCGCGAGGGAGGCCTCGGCCTTCACGTTTTCTAGCCCGCGCTGGTGGCGCCCGATGTTGATGGCTACTTTCATCTTGTGCCACTCCTCCGCCAACCGAAGACCCTTGGCCTCAAGGCGCGCGTCAGCACCCTCAAGTTCTTCGCCGAGTCGGTTCATCGCGTCCATCGCCTCATGGAAGAGCTCATGATGAATGACGCTCCGCCCGCGCTCGAACTCAAGCACACAGCCCATCTCACCCTCCGCCATGGGGGCTGTGGGCGACGCCCAGCGCGACGCGCCCCTCTCAGCAGGGGGCTGGGGGCTGGCGTGGCCTCGGGCGCCAGCCGGCCCTCGCGAGGGGCACGAGCCGTATAAGGCCCGCTGCTTGAAGAAGACCCTAGGGTCGAGGCCAGCTAGCTATCGACCGTGACTAGGGGGAACCCTTGGCACGCCTACTGTGCTTCGAGCGAGGCCGGGAAGGAAGGACGGCGAAGACGCGAGCTCGGGGCTCCTTGATGACGGACCAACTCCCATGGCTGACCCCACATCATATGCGGCACCCGAACCTGCGGCGCTGGAGCTTGGCGGGTGCGACGAGACAAGAGGGAGCTGCTTCTCAGGAGATTTCACAGCCTCGGCAGAAGGGGTCCTGAGGGAACAATTGTCGAGAAGGGAAGATGGCTCATAGAAGATCACCAAAATATGGTACTTACTCATCGATGGCGATGTACTTTCGTCGCTTCAACGGCCCGAAGATACCACTACCGCTCGAAGATCCTTTCCTCTTGCGGAGCTCCTCGAAGTCCACGCAAAGCCGACTGAAGCACTAAACGTGGCGGCCAGTGCGGGGTGAAGCCGGAGAGGTGCTCGGGAAAATGACTTCAGGGGTGCCTGGCTGCGGAGAACAGTCGGGCGCCGTCTCACCGCGACCTCCCGAGGCCTCCAGAGTTTTGGCCTCGGGAGCCGTGTGTGGCGTCACCTCAGCAACCGGCACCCTAGAATCACGGGATCCTGAGGACGACGCCTCGGGAGCCTCAGGCGGCGTCCGCACATCAGCACTTGTGCCGCCAGCCCCCGGCGGCGCTCGTCCCCTTGCACCCACACTCGCGGCGAGATCGGCGCCAACGACAAAGAGGGGAACCACGCTGACAGGGTTCTCATGAGACCCCATCAGGCCGTCCGGACGCAGCCCCCACTCATCAAAGGAAGGCATGCACCCCGCGAATTTAGCCTTGTTCCCACAATGATATAGCAGACAGTTCTTCCCAGGCAAGTCGTCCGGCGAAGGGACACCTGTCAGGACCTTGAGCACCGTTTGCCGGGCCCCAAGGGGGAGCCCGGACTCCTGAAACCTCATGTGGTCCTGACTGCTGAGCAAGGTCCACATCGGGTGAGAATGGCATTGAAGTGGAGCAACCGGGCGCCTGATAAACTCCCTCGCCACCATCGGCATGGTCACGCCGCGGTCCTTCAACATCCTTAGCCGGAACCAGACAGGAGCAGGACGGGGGCTCGCGAGCCTCTTATGGCCCCAGCCAGAGTGGGGAACGGCAGGCGCTAATGGGGCGTGGAGTAGGGGGCTGAGCACACCAGCGTCGACAAATACCCACCGTGTCCGAAGCTCGCTCGTAGATGGAGGAAGCTCGAAGTCGATCCCCGCGCCCGCCGTCGCGGCCACGGCCTGGAAGCTAACGCACCCCGAGCTTTGCCGAGGATCGGACAGATGCAATGAGAAGAAATGGCGGAGAAGGGCCACCGAAGGAGTGACACGCACCATGGCTTCGCACACAAAGGCGAAGACGACAAGGAGAGTCACGGATTGGGGGTCGAGATGCAGCATATGGATCTGGTAGTGTTCAAGCACTGCGTTGAAGAAGGCAGATAAAGGGGGAATCAGCCCCGCCCAAAGCGCGTCGATGAAGATTGGGACCTCAGTGATCGTCCGAGCGATGGGAGCGCGAGACGCGGGTGAAGCCACCATCTCCCCCCACTCGTTGAAGCTGGTGGCGAGCATGGACAGACCTTGTCCATGGCCTCATCGTTGAGCACCAAGGATCGGCCGACTGCAGGCTCGGCGGCTGGAGGCGCACTTGGCGGAGACAATGGCTTCTTCCCCTTGTCAGCTTGTTTCGGCACCATGGCGATGAAGCAGGTGGAGTGCAGGTGAGATTGGAAAGGAGGGGCAGAGTCTCGAGGAAGCAGAAGGACTGTGGAAGCAAGGCGTGGGCAATGGGAGAATAACCGTGTAGGTTGCGAGGGCCTCATAGCCAGGCAGGTTCAAAGGCAGCGTAGGTAAGCAGAGACGCCCACGTCCAATCAACCGCCACGTGTCAACCGAGGCCACAGGCTTTGGGGGCCCGCGGCGCTCCGTGCTTGACCCTTTGGCTTCGCCTCGAAGCCAAGCCTGAGCACACCTTGGGCCCGGGGGCTACTGTCGGCGTCCTGTGAACGGGGGTCCCCATACTTGCCTGCCTGCGGCCCATGGCGTGGCTGGGCTGGCAGGTCTATACATCCCATCTTCATAAACAAGGCATTAAAGACCCTCGCGAGGGGCCAAGCCTCGGGAAGCGAACGACGCAAGACCTCCTCAGGAGCGGCCTCGCCAGGCGGGCTCACGAGGGGCGAAGAGATCAAGGCAGGGCAAACCTCGCGAGGTCCTCGTGATGTGAGCCATGATGATCGATACCAGGCGGGCGCCAACACGCGCAGTGTCCTTGTTTCCTCTTTGGTGCCAAGGGGGCAAGCGCAGGCGCGGAGTACCGAGGCATCAAGCAAAGGTTTCCATATTGGTGCAACGAGACCAAGACCAGAAGGACGGCAGGACGGAGGTCACCATGGAGCCCAAGACAACGTCATCACTAGAGCCTTTGGCAGGCGAAGACCACCTTTTGTCAGGATAACTTGTACTAGCTGTCCCCTTTTGAACCGGTCGTTGTTGGCTCCCTTCCCGCTCAATATTTGGGGAGAGGAGCAGGGCCTATATATAAGTAGAACTAGCCACCAAAGTAGAAGGGGGGACGCGAGAGAGAGAGAGAGAGATGGACGAGAGAGAACCTGAACAGACCCAAGATCATCTCACCCACACAAGTTAACCAAGCACAAGAACACCTCAACCTCAGGAGTATGTTCTTCCCCTTGTAACTGTTCTTCATCAGCCCAAGAGGCAATCCACCACCACCACACTGGAGTAGGGTATTACACCACAATGGTGACCCGTAACAGTATAGATCCCGTGTCTTTCTCTGTTGTGAGTTCGTTGAGTTCTTCTGTGTAATCTTAGAGAGCTAGGGCGTGGATCGATAGGGAGAAAACCTTCACGCACACCCAGTGTTCGAACCTCAAAGGTTTGCCGGAATCCGTGATCCAACATTGTAGTTAGTGCAGTTCTTTTTCCGCGGTTTTCTAGTGGCCGCAATAACCTATTTTTTAAAACTAGGCCACATTAACCATGGGCTATATATTTACTGTAGTTAACATGGGCCTCCTACAGGCCGTAGAAACAATGGGCCTTCTAAGGGCCGTAGAAACAATGGGCCTTCTACGGGGCGTACAAACAATGGGCCTTATACGGGCCATAGACACAATGGGCCTTCTATGGGACGTATCATCAATGGGCTTTCTACGGGCCGTATGATCGGTTGGCCAAACATGGGCCAATAACAGATCACATTATGGCCGTAAATGGGCTAGAGTTGAAATCATCCATTCATGGGCCGACCATAACGTGCCATCATTAATCAGCCGTATTTGATGATGAAAACGGCCCAACATATTAACGGGCCACAAACGGGCCGATTGTAACCACGGGCTGAATTTGGCCCACAAGCAGATTATGACAGTAATGGGCTGAAAGTAAATGAATGCTGGAAATGAGCCCAAGAATAAATGGGCCCTGAGAAGGCTGAAAGATAACATGGGCTGGAAACGGCCCAACGGAATAATGGGCCGTTAATGGGTATAAAGTGATACACTGTTCATTATGGCCAGTTTTACCACGGGCCGTTAATGGGCCAAGGGTTACTAAGGGCCTCATATGGGCCGAAAGAGGTCATGGGCCATACATGGGCTGGAAGTTAAAACGGGCTGGAATTATATTGGACGGCCCAGATGACGCTACTGGGCCTAATTTGGATAGGCCGTAAACGGGCCCTGGGTTAGCGGGCTGTAAATGGGCTATATGCGAACATGCCGTTAACAGGCTTGCCGTGGGCCGGGCCGCCACCTTTTAACCAAGTCAAACGGGCCGACCTTTTCACAGGAATGGGCCTCTATTGGTCCGTGCCACATGTCGACGTATCATAGGCGCTTTGGGACCAATGAGTGGATGACATCTGTCCGAATGGTGAGTCGACACGTGATTCCTCCAGCCAATGATGATTTTACAGGTGGAAAATCCCCATTGGTCAGGGCTGTTAACGGGTTATTGGATCCAAAATCGGAACCGATAGCTTAACGGTGTTCCGTTACGGTGGATGCCACGTGTTGGTCACCCTTGACGAAAGCACTTCTATGACGCGTGATTTATCGTCATGGAAGTGGACACTTCCGTGATAATAATTTTGGTAATGTCATGGAACACTTCTATGACAGCACTGGTATGACTATCTTGATTCTGTCATAAAATTGTCATGGATGTACATGCATGACAGAAAACGTGACCTATTGTGACAAACACGTATCATCACGGAAGTGTATTTTTTTGTAGTGTGTAGCTTGGTGGTAGTGATTGAAGAACTATGTCAATGACACTATCATCAGGAAGATTAACTCCCAGCTGAGTCAAGTGGTTGTGGTACCCAGACATTCTGAGTATATGTTCACTGACAGAACTATTCTCCTCCATTTTGCAGCTGTAGAACTTATTGGAGACTTCATATCTCTCAATCCGGGCATTTGCTTGAAATATTAACTTCAACTCCTAACATCTCATATGCTCCATGACATTCAAAATGTCGTTGAAGTCCCGGTTCCAAGCCATAAAGCATGGCACACTGAACTATCGAGTAGTCATCAGCTTTGCTCCTCCAGACGTTCATAACACCTGGTGTTGCTCCTGCAGCAGGTTTGTCACCTAGCGGTGCTTCCAGGACGTAATTCTTCTATGCAGCAATGAGGATAATCCTCAAGTTACGAACCCAATCCGCGTAATTGCTACCATCATCTTTCAACTTAGCTTTCTCTAGGAACACGTTAAAATTGAACGGAACAACAACAAGGTCCATCTATCTACAACAACATAGACATGCAAATATACTATCAAGTACTAAGTTCATGATAAATTAAAGTTTAATTAATCATATTACTTAAGAACTCCCACTTAGATAGATATCCCTCTAATTATCTAAGTGATCACGTGATCCATATCAACTAAACCATGTCCGATCATCATATGAGATGGAGTAGTTTTCAATGGTGAACATCACTATGTTGATCATATCTACTATATGATTCAGGCTCGACCTTTCGGTCTCAGTGTTCCGAGGCCATATCTGCATATGATAGGCTCGTCAAGCTTAACCCGAGTATTCTGCGTGTGCAAAACTGGTATGCACCCGTTGTATGTGAACATAGAGCTTATCACACCCGATCATCACGTGGTGTCTCGGCACGATGAACTATAGCAACGGTGCATACTCAGAGAGAACACTTATACCTTGAAATTTAGCGAGAGATCATCTTATAATGCTGCCGTCGAACTAAGCAAAATAAGATGCCTAACGGATAAACATCACATGCAATCAATATAAGTGATATGATATGGCCATCATCATCTTGTGCCTTTGATCTCCATCTCCAAAGCACCGTCATGATCACCATCATCACCGGCTTGACTGTAACACCCTGGATGTAACTATCCCAATTTGTACTCCAACTCTTGCCATTTCCGGTGTTAAGTTATTTTATTTTCTCGGGTTCGGGTTTTTGTCTCCGTGTGTTGTTATCGTTGTCATGCATCTCATATCATGTCATCATGTGCATTGCATTTGCATACGTGTTCGTCTCATGCATTCGAGCTTTTTTCCCGTTGTCCGTTTTGCATTCCGGCGCTTCATTCTCCTCCGGTGGTCAATTCTACCTTTCTTTCGTGTGTGGGGATTAAACATTTCTGGATTGGACCGAGACTTGCCAAGCAACCTTGGTTTACTACCGGTAGACCGCCTATCAAGTTTCGTATCATTTGGACTTCGTTTGATACTCCAACGGTTAACCGAGGGACCGAGAAGGCCTCGTATGTGTTGCAGCCCAAACCCCCTCCATTTTGTCCCAAAACCCACCAAGACCCTCTCCATCTTCTAGAGCGTTCGATCACGATCGCGTGGCCGAAAACCGCACCTCATTTGGACTCTCCTAGCTCCTTCTACCTATAAAAAGGCATCCCCTCCCAAAATTCGGGATCAAACCCTACCCTAACCTTCCCCTCGCGCCGCCGGACGTTTCCCCTCCACCGGACGGACATGTCCGCCACCCCCGCCGCCACCACATGGCACCTCCTAGTTCGCTGAGGCGCCGAGCCCCACATCGCCGCGCCTCCCCGCCGCCCGGCCCGCCGAGGCCCGTAGCGGGCCCCCACGGGCCCAGTCGCCGCCACCC
>NC_041382.1:457755108-457764648 GCF_002162155.2 Triticum dicoccoides | reverse complement strand
CCGCCTTCGCCGCTGCGCCGCTTGGCCGCCGCCTCGCTGCCTCGCCATCGTTGCCGGCCGCCGCGCCACCGCGCCGTCCCGTCGTCCGCGACCGCCTCTCCCCGCCGACCGGTCGCCGCTCCACCGGCGCCGCCTCCGCGCCGACCCCGCGTCAAATCCGGCCTCCGTTTTCCCTCTTCTCCGACAAGTCCGGCAAGAACTCCGGCGAGGACGGCGTCGAACCACGGGAACCGTGTTCCTAGATCCAGATCCAAATTTTAGGGTTGACCCCGTTTTAATCCTTAAGTCCCTAATTTTTTTGCTCATGTTCATAGCCTCGTAACTCTGCATCCGTAACTCTGTTTTGGGCATATAGCATATCAAAATGTTCATATCGGAGAGTATATAATTTCATTCCATTGCGTCATTTTCATTTGAGTTCATCTTGACGCCCGAAATGCTGTTAGAAGAGGGCTACTTGAGATAATTGTCAGATCTGCTACCCCTTTTAGATATTTGTCATTTTTGCCATGTTTATTGTGTGCATGATATGCCCATGAGTTCTACATATGTTTTGTTAAGGGCTTTGTCATCTTTCCAGAGGTGCAACCCATGTATTTTTGTGATGTGTGTGGTGACTAGTACAAGTTTGCAAAGTGGTGCACTTGTTAGTGCTGATTTCAGGGACTTAGCATTTCCACTAAGTCCTTGAGCTGTTTATCTCATATAGCCATATGTTCATGTTGTTTCCTAGTGATCCGTGCCTCTTTTGAGGATGATCAGTAAAGATGTTTTGTTAATCTTGTAGTGCTCTATCCATCCATGTCTTTGTTGGCAATTATAGAGCACCCTAGCTTGAGTCAATCGAGCTCTACTTTTGCTACTTCGTGAATCTGGGCAAATTGTCTACTTGTTAGCGATTTTGCCGATGATGTTGTAGTTGATCCGTGCATGCTATGCTATTGTTCTTGCCATGTCTAGCTTGCATTTTGTGTATTCTTGATGGGTGTATGCTTAGATTTTCATGACTTGCTCCGTAGTGAGTGCATCGAGCTCGTAAACATGCCTACTTGATATCTGTTTTCAGCATGCTCCAGTTTTCACCAAGTCTGAGAACTGATTATGTTTTTGCCATGTTCACATGCTTGCAATTGTATTTTCTGATCCCTTTTGGCTCAAGGTCACTAACGGACTTCTGTTAACCTCTTTGAGTAGCTCGATTCCATGCTTTACTTTGCCATGTTCAGGTCCTGTAGCATATAGTTTTGTTGCTCCGAAGAGTGCTACCTGATTTGAAATTCCAGACAAGTGTTAATTTCACTAAGTCTGAGATCTGTCTGCCATATGCATTTTTTCCATGCTTGTTTGAACCTGTTAATGGATGAATTGGCCGTAGCTCAGTGCTAGAATTTTGGGTGCTGTAGCATGTTCATCTCGTTGCATTTAGATGGCTACTTGCTGTAAATCGCAGACCGGTGTCATATTTGAATTGCTTGCCATTTCCTAACCGTAACTCCGATTCCGGCGTTCTTTATATCATTTTCAAGCGATTTCATCTCATCTTTCTAGTGGCACACTTGGATTTCCAAGTTGAGGCAAGGTTCATGCATTCCCTATCACATCTTGCATATGCATCCCGCATCGCATCCCGCATAGCATACCATCCTTGCACCATATTGGTTAATCCTTGCACGTGGTTGATTGTGTCCTTGTTGCTTGTTTGTCTTATTTGGGTAGAGCCGGGAGACGAGTTCGCTAACGAGGAGCCCGTTGAGTTTGCTTTCGAGGATCGAGTCAACTCTGACAACTATGCAGGCAAGATGATCATACCCTCGAAATCACTACTATCTTTGCTATGCTAGTTTGCTTGCTCTTTTGCTATGCCAATGCTACGATGCCTACCACTTGCTTTTAAGCCTCCCAAATTGCCATGTAAAACCTCTAACCCACCATGTCCTAGCAAACGGTTGATTGGCTATGTTACCGCTTTGCTCAACCCCTCTTATAGCGTTGCTAGTTGCAGGTGAAGATTGGAGACCGTTCCTTGTTGGAACATTATTTTACTTGTTGGGATATCATTATATTGCCATGTTATCTTAATGCATCTATATACTTGGTAAAGGGTGGAAGGCTCGGCCTCTCGCCTAGTGATTTGTTCCACTCTTGCCGCCCTAGTTTCCGTCATATCGGTGTTATGTTCCCGGATTTTGCGTTCCTTACGCGGTTGGGTTATAATGGGAACCCCTTGATAGTTCGCCTTGATTAAAGCTTTTCCAGCAATGCCCAACCTTGGTTTTACCATTTGTCACCTAGCCTCTTTTTCCCTTGGGTTTCCGGAGCCCAAGGGTCATCTTATATAAACCCCCCCGGGCCAGTGCTCCTCTGAGTGTTGGTCCAAACTGTCAGCCGCCGGTGGCTACCAGGGGCAACTCTGGGCTGGCCTACCGGAAGTTTAGACAATCTGAGTGTGCCCTGAGAAAGAGATATGTGCAGCTCCTATCGGGATTTGTCAGCACATTCGGGCGATGTTGCTGGTCTTGTTTTAACCTGTCGAAGTGTCTTGAAGAACCGAGATACCGAGTCTGATCGGAACGTCTCGGGAGGAGGTCTATTCCTTCGTTGACCGTGAGAGCTTGTCATGGGCTAAGTCGGGACTCCCCTGCAGGGATTTGAACTTTCGAAAGCTGTGCCCGCGGTTATGGGCAGATGGGAATTTGTTAATGTCCGGTTGTAGATAACTTGAAACTTAACCTAATTAAAATGAATCAACAGTGTGAGTTACCGTGATGGCCTCTTCTCGGCGGAGTCCGGAAGTGGACACGGTGTTGGAGTAATGTTTGCGTAGGATGTTCTCTAGTTTCTCGCTCGTGCTTTGCATCCTCTTCTCGCTCTCTCTTGCGAACAGGATAGCCACCATATTTGCTAGTCGCTTGTTGCAGCTCCACATATTTACCTTGCCTTACCTATAAGCTTATATAGTCTTGATCGCGAGGGTGCGAGATTGCTGAGTCCCTGTGGCTCACAGATTACTATTACACCAGATGCAGGGCCTGATGATTCCGCTCCAGGTGACGCGCTTGAGCTCAAGTGGGAGTTCGACGAAGACTCTCAACGTTACTATGTTTCCTTTCCTGATGATCAGTAGTGGTGCCTAGTTGGGGGTGATCGGGACCGTGTCGCATGTTGGGTTTTCTTTTATTTTGGCGCCGTAGTCGGGCCATGAGTGTTTGGATGATGTAATGTTATTTATGTACTTGATTGACGTGGCGAGTGTAAGCCAACTATGTTATCTTCCCTTTTATTATCTATATTACATGGGATGTTGTGAAGATTGCCTAACTTGCGACATATGCCTTCAATGCGATTATGCCTCTAAGTCGTGCCTCGACACATGGGAGATATAGTCGCATCGAGGGTGTTACAAGTTTGTAATCAGAGCCTTCCCCGACCTTAGGAGCCCCATTGCTTGATCGTTTTTAGCAGCCGAGTTGTGTCTAGAAAAAAATGTTTTGAGTCATTTAGGAATTATATATCGGAGAGTTAGGAATTCTTTTTACTTCCCAGTCTCCTCATCGCTCTGGTAAGGCATCCTGGCGTAGAGTTTTGACTCTTCTCTTCTCAAATTTTAATAAAAAAAATTTAGGATCACGCGGGTATCTTGGAATCGTTTCGATGGTTTTATGATGAGAACATTGTCTTGGTGCCTCCTGTCAGGGGTTTTGTGGAAGTGTCCCGGGGAGTTGAGCTCTGAGGTGTTGTCGTCATAATTTTATCGTTGCAGTTCTGGAATACCTGAGTTTAGTACACCGACATCGAAAATCTCTTTTATGCAGTTCGTTGGTGAGATAACCTCGACGCCACCCAGTACTGGGCAGGAGTTCGGGACTATCGCCATAACTTGTATAACGGATGCTTTTCGAAGGTTGAGGTAGATGGTTTCCGAAGTTTTTCTCGGTTATGTGTTGAAGGATGGATACAACTGGATTTAGGATTTGCTAGATTTGGATGAGATATTATGCTTCCCCTGTATCCCCAACACCTGATTGCATAACCGGAAAGGTTCGGGAGTTTCATAGGTGGGAATTCTTGTAGCTCTAGTTCTTCTTCCACGGATAGTTGGTTTGAGATTGGGATTTCTTACCGATTATTCATTCTTGATCCGTACCTTGTTGATTTATTTCTCTACCTTAATTCTACGTGGCTTCTCAATTTATGGATATGTGACCATTTCAAGAGGAATGCATTCGTTCATTTTGTTCGGATGAGAAGACTATATGTTGCAATTTTCATTATGTTGGATTCAGCTTCAATATTTGTCTATCAATGTGCTAATGGATGTCAACCTCTCCAGGATGGCTCCTCCAATGCGCACGACTCGAATCCTGATCCGCCACCACCTCCACCTCCTCCGGAGGCATGGCAAGCTGTGATGGCCGCAACCAATGCAAACACACAGTTGATCATGCAAATTCTTCAAGAGCGCAATCAAGGCAACCAAGGGAACCAAGGCAACAATCAGAATAACTTTGCTACACTCAACCAGTTCCTTGCTAACGGGCAAAGACTTTCAGCAATTGTGTTGAGGCAACTGATGCTGACGATTGGCTTGTGGATCTGTGCAAGCATTTTGAGTGCAGTAACGTCAGACCTGAGGACTTTGTCAAGTTCGCTTCCTTCCAACTCAAAGATCAAGCTGCAGAATGGTTCCAGCAGTACAAGGATTCCAGAGGTGGACGTGTTATCACTTGGGATGAATTCCGTCAAGATTTCCGAGCTCATCATATCCCTTAGAGCGTGGTTGAGAGCAAGCGTGAGGAATTCCGCAACCTGAAGCAAGGCTCTTTGTCTGTCTATGACTACAACAAGTTGTTCCAGAAGCTCGCCTGCTTTGCCAAGCAGGACGTCCCTGATGAGAAGAGCATGATATACTAGTTCAGGGGTGGTCTCATAGAAGAAATTCAGCTAGCTCTTGTTCTCTTTGAGCCCTTGAGGTACGATGAGTTCTACAACATGGCATTGAAGCAAGAGGCTGCCCAGTTGAGGTGTGATGCTTCCAAGAAGCGAGTCAGAGATGTTACTCCTTCTTCCTCTACTCAAGTGGCCAAGCAGCAGAAGTATTGGCTTCCTCCTCCTCCGTTCCGTCAGCCGTATCAGCAGAAGAGCAAAGGTGGTAGTGGATCTTCCCACCCACCCAACCCTGGCTTTCAGAACAAGACTTCATCTCAAGCTCCAAGATCGAGTGCTCCGCATCACCATCCGCTTTCAGAGGTCACGTGCAACAAGTGCCAACAGAAGGGTCACTATGCCAACAAGTGTTTCAACCAGAGGCGTCTTCCTCCTCCTCCTCCTGTGAGATCGGCAAGTATAGCTGTGGTCAAGCATAACCCCAAGTACGCCAAGGTCAATATGGTGAATGCAGCTCAGGCAGAGGATTCATCAGATGTCATCATGATTAACCTTCCTGTTAACGATGTTCCTGCAAAAGTTCTTTTTGACACTGGCGCATCGCATTGTTTTATCTTGAGACCTTTTGCATCTAAGCATGGGTGGTTTTCTCAAGTTATGCATAAGCCATTAGCAGTTGTCTCTCCGGGTAGATGCTTCATTGCTAACTACGAAGTTCCGAATATTTCTATCTCGATGGGTGATTTCAAGTTTCTGGCTTCTCCAATGATCCTTGGTAACTCGGATATTGATCTTATTCTCGGAATGGATTGGCTTTCTAAGCACAAGGCTCAGCTTGATTGTGCAGCCAGGCAGATTCAATTGACTCATTCGTTTGAGGATGTAATTGTCTTTGCTGCTCGGGATAATACTATCCGTCTGTTTTTTCTCAATGAGAAGGGTGAACTCGATGCCATCTTGCAAATTCCAGTCGTTTGCGAATATCAAGACGTCTTTCCAAAAGAGCTTCCAGGAATGTCTCCGCACCGGCCAGTTGAATTCGTTATTGATCTTGAGCCCTGCACGGAACCTGTGTGCAAGCGTCCTTACAAGCTTGGACCTGAAGAGTTGAAGGAGCTGAAGAAGCAACTCGATATTCAAGAGAAAATGGGTCTCATCCAGCCTAGTTCTTCTCCGTGGGGTTGTGGTGTTCTTTTTGTGAAGAAGAAGGATGGAACAGACCGGCTTTGTGTTGATTACCGTCCATTGAACAAGAAGACCATCAAGAACAAATACCCACTTCCTAACATCAATGAGATGTTCGAACAACTCAAAGGTGCCCAAGTATTCTCCAAGCTTGATCTCCGTATGGGTTATCATCAGATTCGTATCCGTGAGCAAGATATTCCCAAGACGGCTTTCAGGACAAGTTTTGGTTCATATGAATACACTGTCATGTCTTTTGGCCTCGTCAACGCTCCTCCGACGTTCTCTCGCATGATGAACTTAATCTTCAACGCCTACACCAATGACTTCGTTTTGGTCTATCTCGACGACATTCTGGTTTTCTCGAAAAACAAGGAAGATCATGCCAAGCATTTGCGTTTGGTGCTCGATAAGCTCAGGGAACACAAGTTCTACGCCAAGTTCTCCAAGTGCGAATTTTGGCTCGATGAGGTTCTTTATCTTGGTCATATCATCTCTGCCAAGGGCATTGCCGTGAATCCTGAGAAGGTGTCTACAATTGTGAATTGGGAACCTCCTTAGAATGGGAAGCAACTCCGTAGCTTCCTCGGTCTCGCAAGCTACTGACGAAGATTCGTTGAAAACTTTTCTAAGATCGCGAAGCCTCTCTCAAATCTTCTCCAGAAGCACGTGAAGTACGTTTGGTCTCCGGAGTGTGACATTGCTTTCAACACTTTGAAAGAGAAATTGATCACTGCTCTAGTTCTGACTTCGCCTGATAAATCCATGCCGTACGAGGTCTTTTGTGAGGCCTATCTCCAAGGTCTTGGCGCAATATTGATGCAAGAGAAGAAAGTTGTTACTTATACATCTCGCCAGTTGAAGCCTAATGAGAAGAACTACCCCACTCATGATCTCGAGTTGGCGACAGTTGTGCATGCTCTTTTGACTTGGAGACATCTCTTATTGGGAAGAAAAGTGGACATTTTCACGGATCACAAGAGTCTCAAGTACATCTTCACTCAGCCTAATCTCAACCTCAGGCAGACTCGATGGGTCGAAATGATTCAAGAGTATAATCCGAGTATCGAGTATACTCCAGGCAAGGCCAATGTGATTGCTGACGCATTGAGCAGGATGGCTTATTGCAACAGTCTGATCCTCAAGCCTTATCAACCCGAGCTTTGTGAAGCTTTCGGCAAACTTAATCTGCAAGTTGTTCCTCAAGGTTTCCTCGCCAACCTTCAAGTCTCTCCTACCTTGGAAGACCAGATTCGCCAAGCCCGGCTTCTTGATGCTATGGTGAAAAAGGTGAAGATTGGGATTGCCAAGAGTCAGCCCAAGTACAAGTGCTACCGCCTTGATGACAAGGATACTCTCTTCTTCGTGGATCGTATTGTTGTACCCAAAGGTGAACTTCGTAAAGTGATCATGAACGAGGCTCACAATTCTCTCCTCTCCATCCACCTTGGGAGCACGAAGATGTATCAGGACCTTAAGCAGGCTTATTGGTGGATTCGAATGAAGCGCGAGATTGCTCAATTCGTGAATGAATGTGATGTCTGCAGAAGAGTGAAGCCAGAACACCAAAGGCCAGCTGGTCTCCTCCAACCTCTTGCCATTCCAGAATGGAAGTTAGACCACATTGAGATGGACTTCGTGACTGGGTTTCCAAAGTCCAAGCGTGGCAATGATGCTATATTCGTTGTCATCGACAAACTCACCAAAGTGGCTCACTTTCTGCCGATCAAAGAGTCAATCACTGCAGCTCAATTGGCGGAACTCTATACCTCTCGGATTGTCTCTCTGCATGGTATTCCACAAGTGATGTCTTCAGACCGTGGCAGCATCTTTACCTCCAAGTTTTGGGATTCTTTTCAGAAGGCCATGGGCACCAACATCCGCTTCAGCACAACTTTCCATCCTCAAACTAGCGGTCAAGTCAAGCGTGTCAACCAGATTCTTGAAGATATGCTCAGGGCTTGTGTGATCTCCTTCGGCATGAAGTGGGAGGATTGTCTTCCTTATGCTGAATTCTCCTACAACAACAGTTTTCAAGAAAGTTCGATCAAGGCGCCATTTGAAATTCTGTATGGCAGAAAGTGCCGTACCCCTCTCAACTGGTCTCAAACCGGTGAACGTCAGCTTTTGGGAAATGACTTAATCACAGAGGCAGAGGAAATGTGCAAAGTCATTCGAGATAACCTCAAAGCAACCCAATCCCGCCAGAAGAGCTACTATGACAGTAAGCACCGTGATTTGGCTTTCGAGATCGGAGATCATGTTTACCTCCGCGTCTCTCCTATGAAAGGTACTCGTCGCTTCGGTATCAAAGGGAAGCTTGCCCCCAGATACGTGGGACCTTTCAAGATTGTCAGCAAGAGAGGCGACCTCGCCTATCAACTCGACCTTCCTTCAAACTTTGCAAATGTTCATGATGTGTTCCATATCTCTCAGCTTCGGAAGTGCTTCAAGACTCCTGACCGCAATGTCAACTTCGAGGACATTGAGCTCCAAGAAGATCTCTCTTATCGTGATAACCCAATTGCAATTCTTGAAGAGATTAAACGCAAGAGTCGCAATAAGTCAATCAAATTTCTCAATGTCAAGTGGTCACACCATTCTGACCGTGAAGCTACCTGGGAACACGAGGATCACCTCCGTTATGAGTACCCGGCGTTCTTTCAGTCCTAGATCTCGGGACGAGATCCTTTCATAGTGGTGGAGTGTTGTAACACCCCGGATGTAACTTTCCCAATTTGTACTCGAACTCTTGCCGTTTCCGGCGTTAAGTTATTTTATTTTCTCGGGTTCGGGTTTTTGTCTCCGTGTGTTGTTATCATTGTCATGCATCTCATATCATGTCATCATGTGCATTGCATTTGCATACGTGTTCGTCTCATGCATTCGAGCTTTTTTCCCGTTGTCCGTTTTGCATTCCGGCGCTTCGTTCTCCTCCGGTGGTCAATTCTACCTTTCTTTCATGTGTGGGGATTAAACATTTCCGGATTGGACCGAGACTTGCCAAGCAACCTTGGTTTACTACCGGTAGACCGCCTGTCAAGTTTCGTATCATTTGGACTTCGTTTGATACTCCAACGGTTAACCGAGGGACCGAGAAGGCCTTGTATGTGTTGCAGCCCAACACCCCTCCATTTTGGCCCAAAACCCACCAAAACCCTCTCCATCTTCTAGAGCGTTCGATCACGATCGCGTGGCCGAAAACCGCACCTCATTTGGACTCTCCTAGCTCCTTCTACCTATAAAAAGGCATCCCCTCCCAAAATTCCGGATCAAACCCTACCCTAACCTTCCCCTCGCGCCGCTGGACGTTTCCCCTCCACCGGACGGACATGTCCGCCACCCTCGCCGCCGCCACGTGGCGCCTCCTGGTTCGCTGAGGCGCCGAGCCCCACATCGCCGTGCCTC
This sequence comes from Triticum dicoccoides, assembly GCF_002162155.2. Lineage (NCBI taxonomy): Eukaryota > Viridiplantae > Streptophyta > Magnoliopsida > Poales > Poaceae > Triticum > Triticum dicoccoides. Next base: position 457,755,171 of record NC_041382.1, on the reverse strand, counting down.
CCCGCCGCCCGGCCCGTCGAGGCCCGTAGCGGGCCGCCACGGGCCCAGTCGCCGCCACCCGCA
>NC_041382.1:457677868-457754206 GCF_002162155.2 Triticum dicoccoides | reverse complement strand
GCCTTCGCCGCCGTGCTGCTCGGCCGCCGCCTCGCCGCCTCGCCATCGTTGCCGGCCGCTGCGCCACCGCGCCGTCCCGTCGTCCGCGGCCGCCTCTCCCCGCCGACCGGTCGCCGCTCCACCGGCGCCGCCTCCGCGCCGACCCCGCGTCAAGTCCGGCCTCTGTTTTCCCTCTTCTCCGACAATTCCGGCAAGAACTCCGGCGAGGACAGCGTCAAACCTCGGGAACCGTGTTCCCAGATCCAGATCCAAATTTTAGGGTTGACCCCGTTTTTTCCCCTAAGTCCCTAATTTTTTTGCTCATGTTCATAGCCTCGCAACTTTGCATCTGTAACTCCGTTTTGGGCATATAGCATATCAAAATGTTCATCTAAGAGAGTGCATCATTTCATTCCATTGCATCATTTTCATTTGAGTTCATCTTGATGCCCTAAATGCTGTTAGAAGAGGGCTACTTGAGACAATTGTCAGATCTGCTACCCCTTTTAGATATTTGTCATTTTTTCCATCTTTATTGTGTGCATGATATGCCCATGAGTTCTACATATGTTTTATTAAGGGCTTTGTCATATTTCCAGAGGTGCAACCCATGTATTTTTGTGATGTGTGTGGTGACTAGTACAAGCTTGCAAAGTGGTGCACTTGTTAGTGCTGATTTCAGGGACTTAGCATTTCCACTAAGTCCTTGAGCTGTTTATCTCATATGGCCATATGTTCATATTGTTTCCTAGCGATCCGTGCCTCTTTTGAGGATGATCAGTAAGGATGTTTTGTTAATATTGTAGTGCTCTATCCATCCATGTCTTTGTTGGCAATTATAGAGCACCCTAGCTTGAGTCAATCGAGCTCTACTTTTGCTACTTCGTGAATCTGGGCAAATTGTCTACTTGTTAGCGATTTTGCCGATGATGTTGTAGTTGATCCGTGCATGCTATGCTATTGTTCTTGCCATGTCTAGCTTGCATTTTGTGTATTCTTGATGGGTGTATGCTTAGATTTTCATGACTTGCTCCGTAGTGAGTGCATCGAGCTCGTAAACATGCCTACTTGATATCTATTTTCAGCATGCTCCAGTTTTCACTAAGTCTGAGAACTGATTATGTTTTTGCCATGTTCACATGCTTGCAATTGTATTTTCTGATCCCTTTTGGCTCAAGGTCACTAAGGGACTTTCGTTAAGATCTTTGAGTAGCTCCATGCCATGCTTTACGTTGCCATGTTCAGGTCCTGTAGCATATAGTTTTGTTGCTCCGAAGAGTGCTACCTGATCTGAAATTCCAGACAAGTGTTAATTTCACTAAGTCTGAGATCTGTCTGCCATATGCATTTTTGCCATGCTTGTTTGAACCTGTTAATGGATGAATTGGCCGTAGATCAGTGCTAGACTTTTGTTAAGCATCTTGAATGCATCCCTGCCATGTATTTTGTTGTCATGTTTGGGTGCTGTAGCATGTTCATCTCATTGCATTTAGATGGCTACTTGCTGTAAATCACAGACCGGTGTCATATTTGAATTGCTTGCCATTTCCTAACCGTAACTCCGATTCCAGCGTTCTTTATATCGTTTTCAAGCGATTTCATCTCATATTTCCAGTGACACACTTGCATTTCCATGTTGAGGCCAGGTCATGCATTCCCTGTCACATCGTGCATATGCATCCCGCATCGCATCCCGCATAGCATACCAGCCTTGCACCATATTCGTTGATCCTTGCATGTGGTTGATTGTGTCCTTGTTGCTTGTTTGTCTTGTTTGGGTAGAGCCGGGAGACGAGTTCGCTAACGAGGAGCCCGTTGAGTTTGCTTTCAAGGATCCAGTCAACTCTGACAACTCTGCAGGCAAGATGATCATACCCTCGAAATCAGTACTATCTTTGCTATGCTAGTTTGCTCGCTCTTTTGCTATGCCAGTGCTATGATGCCTACCACTTGCTTTTAAGCCTCCCAAATTGCCATGTCAAACCTCTAACCCACCATGTCCTAGCAAACCGTTGATTGGCTATGTTACCGCTTTGCTCAGCCCCTCTTATAGCGTTGCTAGTTGCAGGTGAAGATTGGAGACCGTTCCTTGTTGGAACATTATTTTACTTGTTGGGATATCATTATATTGCCATGTTATCTTAATGCATCTATATACTTGGTAAAGGGTGGAAGGCTCGGCCTCTCGCCTAGTGATTTGTTCCACTCTTGCCGCCCTAGTTTCCGTCATATCGGTGTTATGTTCCCGGATTTTGCGTTCCTTACGCGGTTGGGTTATAATGGGAACCCCTTGATAGTTCGCCTTGATTAAAGCTTTTCCAGCAATGCCCAACCTTGGTTTTACCATTTGTCACCTAGCCTCTTTTTCCCTTGGGTTTCCGGAGCCCAAGGGTCATCTTATATAAATCCCCCCCGGGCCAGTGCTCCTCTGAGTGTTGGTCCAAACTGTCAGCCGCCGGTGGCTACCAGGGGCAACTCTGGGCTGGCCTACCGGAAGTTTAGACAATCTGAGTGTGCCCTGAGAAAGAGATATGTGCAGCTCCTATCGGGATTTGTCAGCACATTCGGGCGGTGTTGCTGGTCTTGTTTTAACCTGTCGAAGTGTCTTGAAGAACCGAGATACCGAGTATGATCGGAACGTCTCGGGAGGAGGTCTATTCCTTCGTTGACCGTGAGAGCTTGTCATGGGCTAAGTTGGGACTCCCCTGCAGGGATTTGAACTTTCGAAAGCCGTGCCCGCAGTTATGGGCAGATGGGAATTTGTTAATGTCCGGTTGTAGATAACTTGAACCTTAACCTAATTAAAATGAATCAACAGTGTGAGTTACCGTGATGGCCTCTTCTCGGCGGAGTCAGGGAAGTGGACACGGTGTTGGAGTAATGTTTGCGTAGGATGTTCTCTAGTTTCTCGCTCGTGATTTGCCTCCTCTTCTCGCTCTCTCTTGCGAACAGGATAGCCACCATATTTGCTAGTCGATTGCTGCAGCTCCACATATTTACCTTGCCTTACCTATAAGCTTATATAGTCTTGATCGCGAGGGTGCGAGATTGCTGAGTCCCTGTGGCTCACAGATTACTAGTACACCAGATGCAGGTCCTGATGATTCCGCTCCACGTGACGCGCTTGAGCTCAAGTGGGAGTTCGACGAAGACTCTCAACGTTACTATGTTTCCTTTCCTGATGATCAGTAGTGGTGCCCAGTTGGGGGTGATCGGGACCGTGTCGCATGTTGGGTTCTGTTCTATTTTGGTGCCATAGTCGGGCCATGAGTGTTTGGATGATGTAATGTTATTTATGTACTTGATTGATGTGGTGAGTGTAAGCCAACTATGTTATCTTCCCTTTTATTATCTGTATTACATGGGATGTTCTGAAGATTGCCTAACTTGCGACATATGCCTTCAATGCGATTATGCCTCTAAGTTGTGCCTCGACACGTGGGAGATATAGTCGCATTGAGGGTGTTACATTGACACCTTGATCTCCATCGAAGCATCATTGTCATCTCGCCAACTATTGCTTCTACGATTATCGCTACCACTTAGTGATAAAGTAAGGCAATTACATGGCGATTGTATTTCATACAATAAAGCGACAACCATATGGCTCCTGCCAGTTGCCGATAACTCTGTTAACAAACATGATGATCTCATACAATAAGATTTAGCATCATGTCTTGACCATATCACATCACAACATGCCCTGCAAAAACAAGTTAGACGTCCCCTACTTTGTTGTTGCAAGTTTTACATGGCTGCTACCGGCTTAGCAAGAACCGTTCTTACCTATGCATCAAAAACCACAACGCGGTATAGTGATTGCTTTTTGATCTTCAGAAAGAACCATGTTTATTGAATCTGATTCAACTAAAGTTGGAGAAACAGACACCCACTAGCCACCTGTGTGCGGAGCACGTTGGTAGAACCAGTCTCGCATAAGCGTACGCGTAAAGTCGGTCTGAGCCACTTCATCCAACAATACCACTGAATCAAGAATCAACTAGTGACGGCAAGCAATATGTATATACCCACGCCCACAACTCCTTTGTGTTCTACTCGTGCATATAACATCTACCCATAGACCTGGCTCGGATGGCACTGTTGGGGAACGCAGTAATTTCGAAAAATTTCCTACGCACATGCAAGATCCATCTATGTGATGCATAGCAACAGGAGGGGTGAGTGTTGTCCATGTACCCTTGTAGACCGTAAGCGGAAGCGTTATGACAACGTGGTTGATGTAGTCGTACGTCTTCATGATCCGACCAATCCTAGTATCGAAGGTATGACACCTCCGCGATCTGCACACTTTTAGCTCGATGACGAACCACGAACTCTAGATCTAGCTGAGGTCAAGGGAGAGTTTCGTCAGCACGATGGCGTGATGAAAATGATGATGAAGTTATCGACGCAGGGGTTCGCCTAAGCTCTACAACGATATGACCGAGGTGGAAATCTATGGAGGGGGCACCGCACATGGCTAAACAATCAACTTGTGTGTCTATGGGGTGCTCCTTTCCCCCGTATATAAAGGAGTGGAGGAGGGGGAGGGCCGGCCCTCTCATGGCGCACCCATGGGGGAGTCCTACTCCTGGTGGTAGTAGGATTCCCCCTTCCCTAGTTGGAGTAGGAGAGGAAGGAAGGGGGAGAGAGAGGGAAGGAAAGGGGGGCCGCCCCCACCCAATTAGGATTAGGCTTGGGGGGAGCGCCCTCCACCTTGGCGCCTCCTCCTCTTGCCCACTAAGGCCCATACACTCCCCGGAGGGTTCCGGTAACCCCCTGGTACTCCGGTAAATGCCCGAACTTCACCCGGAACCATTCCGATGTCCAAACATAGCGTTCCAATATATCGATCTTTATGTCTCAACTATTTTGAGACTACTCGTCATGTCCGTGATCTCATCTGGGACTCCGAACAACCTTCGGTACATCAAAACACATAAACTCATAATACCGATCGTCATCGAATGTTAAGCGTGCGTACCTTACGAGTTTGAGAACTATGTAGACATGATTGAGACTCATCTCCGGTCAATAACCAATAGCGGAAGCTGGATGATCATATTGGTTCCTACATATTCTACGAAGATCTTTATCGGTCAAACCGCATAACAACATACGTTGTTCCCTTTGTCATTGGTATGTTACTTGCCCGAGATTCGATCGTCGGTATCTCAATACCTAGTTCAATCTCATTACCGGCAAGTCTCTTTACTCATTCCGTAATGCAACATACCATAACTAAATCATTAGTTACATTGCTTGCAAGTCTTATAGTGATGTGCATTACCGAGAGGGCCCAGAGAAACCTCTCCGATACACGGAGTGACAAATCCTAATCTCGATCTATGCCAACTCAACAAACACCATCGGAGACACCTGTAGAGCACCTTTATAGTCACCCAGTTACATTGTGACGTTTGATAGCACACTAAGTGTTCCTCCAGTATTTGGGAGTTGCATAATCTCATAGTCATAGGAACATGTATAAGTTATGGAGAAAGCAATAGTAGTAAACTAAACGATAAAAGTGCTAAGCTAACGGATGTGTCATGTCAATCACATCATTCCCTAATGATGTGATTCCATTCATCAAATGAAAACTCTTGTCCATGACTAGGAAACTTAACCATCTTTGATGAACGAGCTAGTCAAGTAGAGGCATACTAGTGACACTCATTTTGTCTATGTATTCACACATGTACTAAGTTTCCGGTTAATACAATTCTAGCATGAATAATAAACATTTATCATGATATAAGGAAATACAAATAACAACTTTATTATTGCCTCTAGGGCATATTTCCTTCAGATCCAATGTTACTCCCATTACCATGTTGAATGGGGTTTTCTCAGGATTATCAAAGTAGTTCATAATATCTTTAACATAACGAGCAGCGAGGGTTTTAGGAGGTTCCCCATCTCCATGCGTAGCAGGTACCACTAATTTTTTTGGTGTTTCGTGTTCCATATCCATAACTAAAGATAGAGAACAACTTACAACAGGAAATAAAAACTACTTAGAGATAAAGCAAACAAGCACACACAAGAATATTCACCCCACGCTATTGCTCCCCAGCAACGGCGCCAGAAAAAGTTCTTGATAACCCACAAGTATAGGGGATTGTTTTTAGCCTTTTTCGATAAATAAGAGTGTCTAATACAATGAGGAGCTTGAGGGAGTCCTGGACTAAGGGGTCCTCTGCCATCCTGCCTGTTGGCCATGTCCCAGACTGATGGGCTATGAAGATACGAAGACCGAAGACTGCACCAGTGTCCGGATGGGACTCTCATTGGCGTGGAAGGCAAGCTTGGCAACCAAATATGTAGATTACTTTCTTTGTAACCGACCTTGTGTAACCCTAGATCATCCCAGTGTCTATATAAACCGAAGGACTTAGTCCGGAGGGGGGAGATATTCATTACCATAGCCATACAAGCTAGACCTCTAGGGTTTATCCATTACGATCTCGTGGTAGATCAACTAATGTAATACTCATATTCATCAAGATCAATCAAGCAGGACGTAGGGTATTACCTCCATAGAGAGGGCCCGAACCTGGGTAAACATCGTGTCCCCTGTCTCCTATTACCATCGACCTTAGACGCACAGTTCGGGACCCCCTACCCGAGATCCGCTGGTTTTGACACCGATATTGGTGCTTTCATTGAGAGTTCCACTGTGTCGTCCTCAAAAGGTTCGATGGCCCCTTCAATCGTCAACAATGATGCTGTCCAAGGAGAAACCTTCCTCCCCGGACATATTTTCATGTTCGGCGGCTTCGCAGTGCGGGCCAACTCGTTTGGCCATCTAGCCACCAGGTCAGATTTGGGAGCTTGAACTACGTTGCGGACATCCGTGGAGACTTGATCTTCGCTGGATTCAAGACCGCAGCAACCACTCCTGGTCACCCCGACGGACATGACCTAAATATGTCATCGGATCGCATCCAGGAGATAGCTCCTCTAACCGCTCTGGCCTTAGATCTGGAGCATACTGTGCCATCCAAGAACCGGAGGCTCAACCCCACCACGGAGGCCACAGATTCCCTGGCGTTGGAGCCGCACATGGACTTAACCTCACACGATATCTGTGTCTCTAGAATGCCGGACTCGTTTCCGGCAATAAGTTCCGAACCGTGTGAGTTCGCGGACGCCGAACTTGATCGTTTATCGATCTTCGAATTCAGCGCCGCAGACATCTTCCAGCACTCGCCTTTGGGCGACGTGCTAAACTCATTAAAGAACCTGTCCTTGGCGGGGGACTCACAGCCGAACTATATCCGGTTCGAACTAGAAGCTGATGACAGGGAATTTCGCTCCCCACCCACCACCCACTTCATAGCCACTGTCGAAGACTTAACTGACGTGCTCGACTACAGCTCAGATGACATCGACGGTATGGACGACGATGCCGGAGAAGAAGAGGCCCAGGACCCGCCGTTCACCAGACGTTGGACGACCACTTCCTCATATGATGTTTACATGGTGGATGCACCAAAGGAGAATAGCGGCGATAACAAAGAAGATCCAGTTGAGGATAAACCTGCTGAGATCCAATCAAAACACCGGCATTAACAGCGCTGCTCTAAGTCATGCCGCAATAAAGATAGCAACACCGGCACAGGAGAAGATAACACTCCGGAAGGTGCCGAAGACAATGAAGACCCCGTTGACGCAGCTACCGAACGGGATGAACGGGGAGATGTGCAGGTTAGCCCTGGTAAACAGGCCACATACGAGGACTTGAAGGACAGGAATTATCATCCGCTCTCCGAGGATGAGGCGAGCCTCGGCACCGAGGATTTCATCATGCCTGAGGAATCTCTTGAGTAGGAGCGCTTCAAGCGCCAGCTAATAGCAACTGCAAGGAGCCTGAAAAAGAAGCAGCAGTAGCTTCAAGCTTACCAAGATCGGCTCAACGATAAATGGACTGACGTCCTAGCAGCCGAAAAGTACAGCCTCAAGCGCCCGGCCAAAAGTTACCCGAAGCACAAATTACTACCTCAGTTCAATGATGAGGCGCGGGAACACATACCACCATAGCGCAATGCGGCTGACCGACCACCACATGGATGGGACAAAGCAGCAACTCAAGCCGAACAACAGCCCACCCCGCCTCATCGCCAAGGCAGAGGTAAATCAACTCACGGTCATACATATGACCTTCGACATGACCTAAACAATAAAGCATGACATACCTGATCGATCTATAGATCACGGGGATGTGCCCCGACATGCGATGACTGCTACCTGTTTGGACGTGACAAACCTAGTCATGCGCGGGACGAAAGCCGCAGACAGACCCCATCGGAGCTACGTCGTGATACGGCCCGATATAGAGGCGCCGCACACCCTCATTTCTTCACCAACGAAGGCATGGAACATGAATTCCCAGAAGGGTTCAAACCCGTGAATATAGAATCATATGATGGCACCACAGACCCCTCGGTATGGATCGAAGACTTCATTCTCCACATTCATATGGCCCGCGGCGATGACCTTCATGCCATTAAATACCTCCCGCTAAAACTCAAAGGACCAACACGGCACTGGTTGAAAAGCCTGCCCGAAAACTCTATCGGCAGCTGGGAGGACTTGGAAGAAGCCTTCCTGGATAAATTCCAAGGTACATACATTCGACCTCCGGACGCCGATGAATTAAGCCATATAGTTCAACAGCCCGGAGAGTCCGCCAGAAAATTCTGGACCAGGTTCCTAACTAAAAAGAACCAGATAGTCAACTGTCCGGATGCCGAAGCCCTAGCGGCCTTTAAACACAGCATCCGCGACGAATGGCTCGCCCACCACCTCGGCCAAGAGAAGCCAAAGTCCATGGCGGCCCTCACGACACTCATGACCCGCTTTTGCGCAGGCGAGGATAGTTGGCTGGCCCGTAGCAAAAACACTGCATGCGACGCCGGCACCTCTGAGGCCAAAAACAGCAATGGCAAGCTCCGTCGTAACAGACACAAACGCCGAAGCAATGGTAACAATACGACGACACTACAGTCAACGCCGGATTCAGCGACTCCAAGTCCAGCTAGCGGAAGAAACCGTACAAGATAAACAATCAAGGACCATCCAGCCTGGACCGCATACTCGATCGTCCGTGCCAAATCCATGGCACTACAGACAAACCGGCCAACCATACCAACAGAGATTGCTGGGTTTTTAAGCAAGCTGGCAAGTTAAATTCCGAAAACAAGGAAATGGGGTCACAGAGCAAGGACGATGACGAGGAGCCCCTGCAGCCAAACACAAGGGGGACAGAAGAAGTTTCCCCCTTAGGTCATAACGGTGAACATGATATATACTACACACATCCCCAAGAGGGAGCACAAGCGCACACTCAGGAACGTCTACGCGATAGAGCCAGTCGCCCCAAAATTTAATCCATGGTCGTCATGCCCGATCACTTTTGATCGCCAGGATCATCCGACCAGTATCCGTCACGGCGGTTCAGCCACACTGGTCCTGGACCCAATAATTGATGGGTTCCACCTAACGTGAGTCTTGATGGACGGTGGCAGCAACCTCAACTTGCTCTATCAGGATATAGTGCGCAAAATGTGCATTCATCCATCACGGATCAAACCCACTAAGGGAGTCCTGGACTAAGGGGTCCTCGGGCGTCCGGCCTGTTATCCATGGGCCGGACTGATGGGCTGTGAAGACATGAAGGCCGAAGACTATACCTGAGTCCAGATTAGACTCTCCTTGGCGTGGAAGGCAAGCTTGGCGACTGACTATGAAGATTCCTTCTTATGTAACCGACTCTATGTAAACCCTTGATCCCCCCAGTGTCTATATAAACCGGAGGATTAGTCCGGAAAGGATATATTCATTACCATAGTCATACAGGTTAGACTCCTAGAGTTTATCCATTACGATCTCATGGTAGATCAACTCTTGTACCACTCATATTCATCAATATCAATCAAGCAGGACGTAGGGTATTACCTCCATAGAGAGGGCCCGAACCTGGGTAAATGTTGTGTCCCCTGTCTCTTGTCACCATCGATCCTAGACGCACAGTTCGGAACCCCCTTCCCGAGATCCGCTGGTTTTGACACCGACATTGGTGCTTTCATTGAGAGTTCCGCTGTGCTGTCGACGAAAGGTTCGATGGCCCCTTCAATCGTCTATAGCGACATTGTCCAAGGAGAAACCTTCCTCCCCAGACAGATTTTCGTGTTCGGTGGCTTCTTACTGCGGGCCAACTCACTCGGACATCTGGAGCAGATCAATAGCTATGCTCCCGGCCACCAGGTCAGATTTGGAAGCTTGAATGACGTCGCAGATATCCGTGGAGACTTGATCTTCAATGGATTTGAAACCACAGTGATCGTTCCCCCTTGCTCCGAGGAACATGACTTAAATCTGTCATCAGATCACATCTAGGAGATGGTCCCTATTGCTGCAACAGCCTTAGAACCAGATCAGATCGTGCCATCCGAAGCCACAGAGTCCGCGGCGTTGGAGCCGCACATGGACTCGTCACCCCGCGACATCTGCGTCAATGGAAATCTGGATTCGTCTCCGGCTATAAATTCCGGACCATATACGCTTGCGGACACCGAGCTAGATCGGTTATCGATCTTCGAACTCGGTGCCGCCGACGTCTTTCAGCACTCACCTTTGGGCAATGTGTTAAACTCTCGAAAGAACCTGTCATTCACGGGAGACGCGCGGCCGAACTATGCCCGGTTCGAACTAGGGGCTGACGATGGAGAATTTTGTTTCCCACCTGCCACCCACTTCATAGCGACTGTCGAGGACTTAACTGACATGTCCACTCCTCGCTCCGCGGACATTGACAGTCTAGACGACGATGCAGATAAGGAGCAAGGCCAAGATCCGCCAGTCTTCTGACGCAAGACGGACACCCCTTCACATGACGTGTACATGATCGATACACTTAAAAAGCCTTGCGGCAAAGACAACGGAGATCCAGTCAAAACTCCAGAGTCACAGTCTATGTTCCAGCGCCCCAAGTCACACCGTAGCAATAATGGCACTGGAGAAAATAGTACTCCGTATGGCGCCGAAAGTAATGAAGACCCCGTGGGACCAACATTCAAGCGGGAGGAACAGGAAAACGGGGAAGCTAGCCCCGACGAAGAGGCCCTGCCCAGGGACGGATCAGAGGACGACAACTACCTTCCGCTCTCCGAAGATGAGGAAAGCCTTGGCGATGAAGACTTCATCGTACCCGAAGAGCCCCTCGAACAGGAGCGCTTCAAGCACAGGCTGATAGCTACGGTAAGGAGCCTGAAAAACAAGCTGCAGCAGCTTCAAGCTGACCAAGACCTACTCAATGAGAGATGGACCGAAGTCCTGTCGACGAAGAATATGGCCTCAGTGGCCCAACCAAAAGCTATCGAAAGCACAGATCGCTCTACCAGTCCAATGACGGGGCGTTGGATCCCATACCATTGTCACACAACACAACAGGTTGTCAGCAACTCTGTCCAGATAAAAAGGCAACTCAAGCCGAACACCAGACCACCCCACCTTGCCGTAAAGGCAAGAACAATAGAGTAGGAAGCGCAAGACCGATCTATGGATCACAAAAACATGCTTCGACATGCAACAATGGCTACCTATTCGGATGTGTCACGCCTCGCCGCAACCAGGCCGAAAACCGCAATGGGACTCCTTCGGAGTTACGCCGCAGTGTGGCCCAACATAGAGGCGCCGCACACCCGCTTTGCTTCACTGATGAAGTAATGGATCATGAATTCCCGAAGGATTCAAACCGGTCAATATTGAATCATACGACGGGACAACTGATCCCGCAGTATGGATAGGAGATTTCATCCTCCACATCCATACGTCCCGTGGAGACGACCTCCACGCCATTAAATACCTCCCACTAAAACTAAAAGGACCAGCTCAGTACTGGTTAAACAACCTGCCTGAAAATTCCATAGGCAGCTGGAAGGACTTGGAAGAGGCCTTCCTCGATAACTTCCGAGGAACACATATCTGGCCACCGGATGCCGATGACCTAAGTCACATTGTCCAACAGCCCGGCGAATCAGCCAAGGAGCTTTCGACCCGGTTCTTAGTCAAAAAGAGCTAAATCGTCGACTGTCCGGATGCGGAAGCCCTCGCGGCTTTCAGACACAGCGTCCGGGACGAATGGCTTGCACGCCACCTCGGCCAAGAAGGACCTAAATCCATTACAGCTCTCACTGCTCTGATGACTCGCTTTTGCGCGGGAGAAGAAGCAATAGCGCCACCAACCAGGGCACCTCCTAAATCCAAGACGCCAATAGCAAGCCACGGGGAAGCAAAAACAACAGTCACAATGACAATGAAAGATCAGGAGAGACGGCGGTCAACACCGGATTCAGCAACCCCAAGCCCGGCCAGCGGAAGAAGCCATCCAAGGCGAATCGGGATGAACCATCCAACCTGGACAGGATTTTGGACCAACCCTGCGTGATTCACAGCCACCCCGATAAACCAGCTAATCATACCAACAAAAACTGCTGGGTCTTTAAACAGGCCGGCAAGCTCAACGCCGAACACAGGGGAAGGAAGCCGCCAAGCGACAGGAATGACGGAAAGGTTCACCATCGAAAATCCGGAGGTCTGAAGCAGTCTCCACCCGAGGATCAACTACCACTAGAACGGAAATAGTAGCCCGACTTCCGCCACCCACTCCGTACACCTACAAAGTTTGTACTGCGCATACATCATTACTCACTCAAGATACCATGGGCATCGGCGGAAGCACAATACGAACAAGCCTGCGAGCACTCCAGTAACTTTTTCTATATATAATTATTTATTTTCCTTTTTTTATTTCCTCTTTCGATATCCTTTAAAAAAAGCAGGTGACGAACAGTTTAAAAATTGGAAACTAGCTCTATCGGTGTTCGGATCCGTACACTCACCTTAGGGGCTATGTCCATCAAGGATTCCCCGCCGAGGACTGGCGGCGCAGACGTGCTACAGGAGGTCTAAAATAACTTTTTGTAGACCGCACTCTCCATTTTTTGAGCCTGTACTATGCCTGTTCCTCCACCTCCAACCCCGAGCATGTCAAATAGCCGGGGGGTGGCTTTTATATAATCATAAGTAATCATTGGCATCTCTCTCAGTTACCAGTAAACAATATCCGAACTAATCATCCATATGGTATTCCCTACAAACATGGCTCCTACGGTTATTTCACAGATATACCTTGGCCTAATCTTCCAGGGGCTCGGTGTGGTAACAAATGAGATGCCAGTAAAAGTCCGAACAACTCTATAGCATACTTTGGCGTCGCAAGTTTGGCCTTATATGCATCAGCTCCAAATTATTGTCTTGTGTCAATTGTTGGGTTGCCTGGCTCCTGTGCTTGCTACCCTACATTCTGCTCTATCGGCTAGGGTAGTAAAGGGAGAACTACTACGATTGTGCCCTGGTCTAAACCGGACGAGCACCTCAGTAGAGAAAGCCGAAAACTGACTGTCATGATGCGGCGTGAGCTGGTGAACCACTTGACGACTTATGGGAATCTTTAGCGATTCTCCGTGTCACACGAGGGATCTTTTTCAGATCAAACATGCAAGGCACCATACGCCACATACATACCAGTGGCTATGTCGTAGCCCCACCATAAAACTCCTATGGCTAAGTGAAAGTGTTAACGCCTTATAGTCTGATTGCCTGGTTCGCCGCATTATCAACTCCTTCATGGACCAAGACGTTGGATAAAGAGAGATTAAATGCTTTTCTGAACACCCCCGTACTTCCTACGAGGGGGCTAAAGCCGACGACTGGAAAACTTTCAAGCTATATCAAAACGGCCGCACGGGAGGAATTCAAGCTTTCAAGCAAAACATAAATAGATTAACTATAAAATTGTCTTTTACAATTTTCACTCGAACATTATGTCTTTCGAGCACTGACCCTCTACAAAGGGAGCGACCTCTAGGACACCCTAAAAATAATGTTCCGGTTCCGGACGGTCCTTGCCTTTGGGTGGACCCTTCGTCGCAACATCGATGGCTTTCATCTTCCCCCAGAATGTCTTGACTCAGGCGAAAGCCATCCGTGCACCCTCAATGCACGTTAACCACTTCAAAGTGTCGATACAAGGTACCGAGTCAACAAGCCTTTGCACTAAAGCAAAATAGCTGTTCGGAACAGGCTTGGTTGGCCACAGCTGGAATATGACATCCTATGAAGTTCGGCCCATTGGGACATCTGTTCATTAAGAAACAAGGGGCGCTTTGATGCGCCAAACTGCGACCAAAAAGCTTCTCCGTTGCATATCCATCCCGAACTTGGTAATACTGTGCCGCATCGGCAGAACTCTTCGGCAAGTCCAAGAACTCATCCGGAGAACTCCAGACTTGGTTGAGCTTGACATAGTTCGGGTCGCCGAACTTAGTTTGCATCAGAAAAGGCTTTCCAGCCGCAATCTCCCTCGCCTATTGAACCTCCTCACGGGCTGCTCTGCATTCCGACTGCGCTCCTCTTGCCTCTTGCAAGGCCTTCTCCAGGTCAGCCGTTAAGGCTTCACTCTCCTTCTCCAGAAATTCACAGCGGCCGGTAGCATTCTCCAGCTCGAGCGTCATCGTGGATATCTTCTCCTCATCTTGGCGCCATACAACTCGTTCGGCTTCTAGTTTAGCCGATGCCTTTTCGGCTGCAGCATTGCTACGTCGGGCCTACTCCTTGGCCCGGGCCAGCTCCGCTCGAAGAACTTCAACAGCGGTAGCACCATCTGCAGCCAAATTTCAGAATCACGCTTATACCACAAAAATGTATGAGGATTGCCCCAAATACATAACTTTGCGACTCGTCAAGACGCATATTGATTAAAGCGAGATCATCCCCTGCCACATCAAGTTTCCGCTGCAAATCGGCAATCTCCATAGTCCGGGAGATGGCCAAAGGGGGAGCAGCCTACATTCAAGGTTTATCAGGTTAGTCCTCAAACGATCCTTTTTCGATCCTCCGGTTTGCTTCCCAGTGGAAGCCAACCCGAGTATCAGGGGATACTACCTATACACAGGCGTATCTTCGCAAATGAAACATAGCTGAAAACATTATGTTACAAACCTCACAGCCCTTCAGTAGGCTCATGCAGGCTTCATTTAATCCGCTCTTCATGGACGAAATCTTCTCAATCACTGTACCCATCAAGGTACGCTGTTTCCGCGAGACAGATGCTTTCCGCAACATGTCTCGCAATATATCCGGAGTCTCCGGGCTTCTGGAAATTGCTCCAACAGCACGATCATCCTTTGAAGGAATCTGCTCGCCCATCTCCAAAATCGCTGTCGGCTATGAACCGGATAGTCCGGGGCCCTTGTTACCATCAGCCCCGTAATCCCAGATGGTCAGAGGTCCACCCTGGGGTACCGCCTCTTCTATCCCCTGTTCTAAAGGGACCCTCCGCGATGACACTTCAGAGTCATCCACCTTGTTGGGCGAGGAGGTTGGAGGAGGCATCTCGCTCTCCATCATCTCTGGAAGGTGACTCCCCGAAGAAGAGGATTGCCCAGAAAACTCTGTGCCGACCTTTAAAAATGCATGAATGCGTTACGGTAAAAGCAACAGAACAGGATGCTATCAAGGTACTCCGGATTTTCTTACGGTTTGGCTGAGGGTTTGTCCCCTTCTTGGAGCTGCTCAATGGAATCACCTTCCAAACCCAAGCCGGTCAACGGTGTCGTCTTGCCCTTCTTGGAAGACCGCCCCTCCCCATCTTTGGAGACGGCCCTTTTCCTCCTGTTTGGAGAAGGAACACTGGGTCCTTTCCCGCCTCCGTCTTCGGACGAGGAAAGGTCGATCTCTCCGGACTCAGTGTCCGACTTACCTCCAGAACCTAGGTCATCTTGGGTCTTCTTGCCCTCCCCTGTCGATGCCTGGAACGACGCCGAGGCCAGCATCCTTGTTAACACAGGAGTAGCTGAGTCTTCGGGAAGGGGAGCCGGACACCTATCAATTCCACCTTTATCCATCCCTGAAAAAGAATGATACCGTTGGTTTCTTGCCACTGGATATCTGACTGTAAGGTATTCGGTAAATGTGTACTTACCGGGGTGTCCGGATGGTTGCAGTCTAGGCTGACATCTCTGGTAGTGTCCGGTCATTGCCTTCGTTTTCCGAAGACTAATCTCCACATTCCTTCGGGCGTTGCGCCGAAGAAGTTCCAAAGAGTCCGCGGCCCTTCTGGATTGAACTCCCATAGGCGGAGAGGCCGTCGCTGGCACCGCAGGGTCCGATGAACTAGCATTATATGAATGACGCTGGCTATGTTGATGTCCCTCTCAATGAGGCTCCGGATGCGACTTTGCAGAGTTTGCATATCATTCGTTGATCCCTAATCTAGCCCCTTATTAATCCACGATGCAAGTTGAGTTCGAGGGCTGGGTCGAAATACGGGCGTAGTCGCCCACTTGGAGCTGCGGGGCTTGGTGATATAGAACCACCCCTACTACCACAGATCGGAAGATTTGGCGAAGGATCCTTTCAGCCAAACGGCGCTAGCAAGCTTGCTCACTGCAGCGATGCCGCACTCGGCCTGTTCCCCCTCTACCACTTGCGGCTTCACATTGAAGGTCTTGAGCCACAAGACAAAGTGCGTAGGAGGTTGAAGGACGTCTTCACACGTGATGATAAACGTCGAGATAAGAAGAATAGAGTCCGGGGACAAATCGTGGAAGTCTAGCCCGTAATAATACATGAGCCCTTAGATGAAGGGGTTAAGTGCAAACCCCAACCCGCGGAGGAAGTGGGACATGAACACAACCCTCTCGCCGGATCTGGGGGTGGGAATGACCTGCCCCTCGGTGGGAAGCCGATGATGGATTCAGCAGTCAGGTACCGCGCTGACCGAAGCTTTGCAATGTCTTCCTCTGTGATAGAAGAGGCTACCCACCGGCCTTGACGGCTAGATCTGGACATGATTGGGGCTGGTGGCGACTAAAGCTCGGGAGTTGGAGCTTGGGGTAGCAGGAGTTGAGGAAGAGGCAAGCATGGAAGAAAAAGACGGGTCTGTACCCCTATATAAAGGCTGCAAATATCAATCGTCTCCTCTCGGGACTTAAAAACTTGCTTGTTTCCAAGGAGTTGTACCCAAGCGACGGTTGGGTTACCCACATTCTGGTCGATAGGAATCCCTTAAAAAGGGAGGCACGATCTCTGTTTGGATAAAATAGACGAATAATGCCACGTCTTGGGACGTGGGGCGATGGGCCGGCTAAAACGGTTCACAGACAAAGGCCGGGCAGGCGTGGGGTCATATTACCAAAAAGTGGTCGGTGGATTGAACCCATGAAATACTATATCCTCTACGGTTGTGCATAGAAGTCCGGATAGAATCATTACATCTGAAGATCAACTAGGAGTTCGGAAGAGGGAACCCACCTTGCAATGCCGAAGATAATCTGTGCGCCGAACTCCTCGTCATTGAAGCCAGGTTCAGGGGCTACTAAGAGAGTCCTGGACTAAGGGGTCCTCGGGCGTCCGAACTGTTATCCATGGGCCGGACTGATGGGCTGTGAAGACATGAAGGCCGAAGACTATACCTGAGTCTAGAAGGCAAGCTTGGCGACCGACTATGAAGATTCCTTCTTATGTAACCGACACTATGTAAACCCTAGATCCCCGGTGTCTATATAAACCGGAGGGATTAGTCCGGAAAGGATATATTCATTACCATAGTCATACAAGTTAGGCTCCTAGGGTTTAGCCATTACGATCTCGTGGTAGATCAACTCTTGTAACACTCAGATTCATAAATATCAATCAAGCAGGACGTAGGGTATTACCTCCATAGAGAGGGCTTGAACCTGGGTAAACGTTGTGTCCCCTGTCTCCTGTTACCATTGATCCTAGACGCACAGTTCGGGACCCCCTACCCGAGATCCGCCGGTTTTGTCACATCCCTTACTTTAGTCATGCATTAGGGTTGGATGAACATGTGCATCATGTTTAAATTTCTTTTAAACTTGAAATGGGGCCTAAGCAACCCCAACACCCCCCCTAAAAATGCTAATTTCCAACAATTGGAATTTAAATGAACCCGAAATGCCCTTCATAAAAGCCCACCATTTTTGGTCTTGACTAAAACCTCTGCCAAAAATGGTCTTGCAATTTATGGTGCCATTTTGGTTTTTTGAACAAGCCATAAGTATTTGTATTTGGGCATTTTAAATGCTATATATATTTTAAAGTGCTCAAATAATCTTCGAAGCATTTTTAGGCAGTTGAGAATATTCTCAAATGTGCCTCTGAATATTTCCAGAGTTTTTGGAAATGAAATAGTATTTATCCTATTTCAATACACAGAGCAGGAAATAAATAAAAGCGAAAACAGAAAAAGGACCAGAGACTTACCTGGAAGCCCACCAACTGGCCCACCTAGCTGGCCCGGCCCAGCAGCCGCTCCACGCAGCTGCTCCGCCTAGCCAGCGAGGCGAGCAGGTGCTCGACGGCGAGCACAGGAGCTCGCCACGCCACGTCTCTGCCTGCCTGCTTTCGCCCACGCCAGCGTGATGCCTCGAAACGCCTCCGCGGCGCCACCCCGACCCCCTGGACACCTCATTCCTCCCCCCCGCTCTCTCCCTCGCTCCCCGAAGCCATGGCCGACGCTGCCGCAGCCACACCACCGTAGTTCTCACGTCCACCGCCGTCCTCGCATCGCCCCGCCGTGTCCACGAGCTCCGCCACCGTCCTCTCCATTGAGCAGCCCGAACCCCGAGCGCTCGTGCACCCTGCTTCGTCTTCTTCGAGCTTGACTGCACCGAGCATCGCCGCAGATCCCCATCACCGTCGCCGCCACATCAGCTCGTCCCCAACCGCGTCGTCTGCTCCTACACCACCGCCGTGAGCTGCTGCACCTCCCCATCCTCCCCGCTTGCCTCTTGTGCACCACAGCGACCACACCGAGCTCGCCCGCACGCGCCGCCGCCTCTGCACGTCGCCGTCGTGGCCACAACCACGCTGGCTCGATTCTGAGCACGCCATCGCATTCGTCGCAGCCCAAGCAGCCCATAGCACCTTTCCACGCGCCTCAACGTGCCCCGCAGCCTTGGTTTCGACCTCACCCGAACTTCGGCGGCCGCCAAGGTCGTCGCCGGCAACGTTTCCGGCCACCCTAGCTCCACCCACTGCCACCACTCGATGCGGCTCGCTCCCCGCATCACGTAGCTGCTCTCCGCCGTCGTTGTGGTCGCCGGAGACGCAAACCCGAGCCCATCCGCCGCGTCTGGCCTCACCGGCGGCTAAACGCCAGCGGGTTTCACCCGTGGACTTGACGGGTGGGCCCAAGTTGACTTCCCCCCTGAGCCTATGACAGGTGGGCCGACCTGTTAATTAGTTTAGCATTAGTGCTAACTAATTTTAGTTAGATTAGGTCACTGACATGTGGGCCCAGGCCCCACTGACAGTTAGTTAGTGTTAACTTAATCCTGTAAGTTAGCTGAGACACTGACAGACAGGGCCCACCAGTCAGGTTTGACTGACCCTGGCGCCTTTTACTCGCTGACGTCACAGTGATGCAGTGCTGATGCAATTATTCATTTTCTGGAGTTTTTTTATATAGGAAATTCCAGAAAATAGCCAAAACTTCTAAAAATCATAGAAAATCAACCATAGCTCCAAATCAAACAAATTATATATGAAAAATGATCATAAAAATTCAATCTATCCATCTGTAATGGTTTCATGCATGACAAACCAATTTAACCTTGCTGTTTAGGTGAAACAAGCTAATACACTTTTTATGTATAAGAACTTTAACCTTCATTTGAATCTTTGATTCAAATGGACCCATTTTAACTTGTTTCACATTGCATTAGGCAGGACACATCATTTTGCCATGTCATAGCATGCATCATATTGTTGCATATTGTCATGTGTTGATTATGTGTTGTGCGTCCTTCGTGGTAGGTTCTGCCTCCGAGGATATCTCCGAGTATCCAACTGAAGGGCAGTACCCTACTACCACTCCATCAGGCAAGCAGCCCCATTGATCATACGACAATCCCATGTTCTCGCCTCTGCTCTCATTTACTGCATTAAGACAACAACGTTTCAAACTGCTGTGTGCTACGGTAGTTGAACCCTTATCCTCTACAAGACCTTCATTGCCACAGTAATTAGATGAAACCCACTAGCATGTGTAGGAGTTGATTGAGCCATGTATGTGTTTCCTACCTTGCTATGCCTGCTATGCTTAGAGTTGTGTCAGGTCTGGTTCATCTGGGTGATGGGCTTGAGTGAAATGATTATGTCGGTAAAGTGAGGGATGTGTTGAACATGATTTGGTAAAGGTATCGATGAGAGGCCATGTAGGAGTACATGGTGGGTTGTTTCATTGAGGCCGTCCATAAGAACTGAGATCTGTATGCTTGATTTAAGATTCAACTACTACCACACATTGGGCCCTGAAATATGACCCCGCTCGACTTACTGACCCCTCTCGCCATTTGTCCAGAAGTTGCAACTAGTTTCTGGTGTTTGTAGGTTATGTGTTGGCGGCCGTGCGTAGAGCTGACCCTAGGGGTGGGCTATGATGCGGCAGATACACTGTGGCCGGGTATGCCGGGCGCTCGTTTGGCGTCTCGGGACCCTGTACACATCGTTTGGGGCCGTTGAGGACACCCCGGCCGGATTTCCTAGCGGATGGAGCCTGAATAGGCGATAAACCTGGACTAGAGACTTGTGCGGTTAGTCAGGTCGTGGTCTACACCCACGTCGTCTTTCGCTTGAAGTCTGTCGAGCACATGTCATGTGCAGACGCTAAGTGGTGGAAACATGTGTGACGAAGTACACCCCTGCAAGGTATAAAACTATTCGAATAGCTGCGTCCGCGGTAAAGGACTACTTGGTTGTCTATACAGCTCATAAACAAGTTAATGGATACTACTAAAAGACTCAAGATAAGTGTGAGTACCGAGGATGGCCCTCTCGTAGGATGACGAGGGAGGATCCCCGGTGGAGTATTGTGTTGGTGATTAGTGGACTCGTGTGCGAAAAATATTTTACTAGTGGAGTATTGTAGGATAGCTTAGCCAAAAGTCAAAGCTGGCTTGCTGCAATAACTCCACCACCTTCTTGACAATGAGCATGTATTGTAGGTTCTGATGTAAGACTTGTTGAGTACCCTTGTACTCATGTTTGCTTAATTACTGTTTTCAGATGACAACACCACCCCCTTCGATGGGTTTTATGTAGATCTCGAAGTTGATGAGTGACTTGCCACACAGGTGGTGATCCTGGCCATGGAGGGGCCTATGTAGATAGACAGGCTTCGAGAAGCCTTCTAGTGTGTGTACTCAGACTATTAGCTTCCGCATGTTCTTGTATGCTTGTATGACTTGAGTGTCGGGTCATGTCATAGCCCTAGAATTTTATTGCAATTAGTTTCATAAGCATCCACGCATCATGTCTATATTTGTTTGAAATTTGAAATGGGGATGACAAGCCCTAGCACTAAATGAAATGCAATTAGGATCAAAATAAAAATATTTCCAATTAACCCAGAATGCCCTTTAGAAAAGTTCATTATTTTTTGTAAAGGTGAAAACCTCTGCAAAAAATGATGCACATATTTTTAGGCCATTCTGGATTTTTGAATAACTCATATTGTATTTGAACTGGGGCATTTAAATACTATTAATATTTTTAAATGCTCCAATAATTCTGAAAATAGTTAAGGGCCTCTGTAATAATTCATTTAATCCCCACAATTATTTTCAGGATTTATTAAAATGATTTGGGTTATAAACTAAATCAAAACAAAATAACATAAATAGAAAACAGAAACAAAAGTAAAAGAGAGAGAGAGAGAGAAGGACTACCTGGCCACCTACCTGTAGCAGCAGCCCACCTGGAGGCCCATCCCACCAAGGGCAGCGATGTCTTCTTCCTCCTGCCAGGAGGAGAAGCAGCTGTGTGCGGCGCGCACAGCCACCCGTGGCAACCTCCTGCCTCCCTGTTGGCCTCCCCGGCGCCTCAGAGACGCCACGCAGCACCCTGGCTCACTCCCTCACTCCTCCATTTCTCTGGTGCCTCTCTCCCCCTCTAGTCCCTGCTCCCCGCGACCACCCGAGAGCCCCGCCGGCCACCGCTGCCGCTCGCGTGGCCATCGACATCCCCTTGTCGCGCTACCATGCCCGGGAGCTCTGCGCCGACCTCGTATGCATCCCCATCGTTGACAGCAACCAGAGGAGCACAACATGGCCGCCATCGGCGCCGTCTTTGTCCTCTGCACCAACGGCCGTCCTCGTCGATTCGCAGCAACCCGACCATCCCCGACCTCACCGACGATGCCATCGGATGCGCTGTGAGCTCCGCCGCATCTCCCCTCTCTCCATTTGCTCGCCCCCATGCCGTAGAGCCATTCCCCGCCGTCAGCAAAGCTCGCCGGCGCTGCGTCCGTCATCACCGCCGGTAGCAGCCCTGCCTAGCTAACCCGAGCATGCAGGAGTGCTTAGGAAGCTCCCAGGAGCCCAACGCGGCCATCAGCTCGCTCGCTAGCGCGCTGCAGTCCTCGCGCCCGTGGAGCCGTAGCTCCGACCACCGCCTCGCTCACCGCCGACGCTGCTCCTGGACGCTCCGCAGCCTCTCGTCCGGTCCTTTAGATGCGGACGAGCAAGAGCTCCTCCCCATTGCCCTCAGCGCACCGCGCCGCTGCCCCTAGCGCCACTCCAGCGAGCCACCGCCGCTCTGGTTCGTCGCCATCGTCTAACCGTCGGCGGTTCTGACGTGGCACCATCACTAAACGCTAATGGCGCCGCAAATTAACCCACTGACCCACTTACATATGGGCCCCATGCCCTTAATTAACAATAGTTTAGTTTCTAATTAGTTCTAACCTAAACACAGTGGACCCCACACGTTAGTTGACCTGGCCCCACCTGTCTGTGAGACAAACTGGCACCGGGTCACTGACCAGCGGGCCCCGCTGGTCAGGTTTGACCTGGACCGACCAGTTGACTTGCTGGCGTGGTGCTGATGTCTCTCTGACGTCATAAATCTTTTTCTAGAATTAAAATAAATAAGAAATGATTTATAAATTTCAGAAAATACCCCAAACTTCGAAAATTCATAGTAATTCAACCGTAACTCCAAATCAAACAAATTATATATGAAAAATTATCAGAAAAATTCAAGGAATCCATATGAACCATTTTCATGCATGTTTGAGCAAGTTAACCTCACTGTTTAGGATGAAACATGATTAGGGCAAATCTCATAATAGGTTTGGAGTTGGAATTTGATGTAGTTTTGAATTCCACTTCAATTAAAATGACTTTCAGTTGCATTAGCCCAAACACCAGCATGTTGCCTTGTCATGATCATACATCATATTGTTGCATTGCATTGATTGTGTTTCTTCCTTGTTTGCCAGTGTTTGTCCCCTCTCAGTAGACGTGGTTTCGACGATGTGATCGATGACACCGATGAAGAGCTATACTATCTTCAGAAGTGACAGGCAAGCAAAACCCCCTTGTTCATTCCGATACAATCCCACTCTCTCGCTCCTGATCTCTTTTACTGCATTAGGACAACAGCGATTCAACTGTTACGTGTTGCGGTAGTTGAACCCGTTTCCTTTGCATGACCTGTCATTGCCACAGTAAATAGATGAAACCCACTAGCATGAGTAGGAGTTATCTGAGCCCTAATGTGCCTACTCATTCATGCTTGTTGTCATGCCTGCTACTGCATAGAGTTGAGTCAGGTCTGATTCATCGGGAATGAATTGGAACATGGTGAACATGTCCTACCGTTGAGAGCTAAGTGTGTGAACACGATTTGGTAAAGGTAGCAGTGAGAGGCCATGTAGGAGTACATGGTGGGTTGTCTCATTGCAGCCGTCCTCAGGAACTGAGTTCTGTGTTTATGATCCATGAATAGTTACTACCACACATTGGGTTCCTGTAACTCGGCCCCTCTCGGCTTATTAATCAACTCGAACTCTGTCTAGGAGTTGCAACTAGTTTCTAGTGTTTGTAGGTAGTGTTTGTAGTCTACCAAGTGGCACCCGGTACATGTGGGCTTGGGACAGACTAGGCACCATGGCACGGTGTACCAAGTGGCATCTGGAAGGTGGGCTTGGGAACCCTGCACACATCATTTGGGGCCGTGAGCGACACCCCGGACGGATCTCCTTGCAGATGGAACCCGAATAGGCGATAAACATGGACTAGAGACTTGTTGGTTAGTCAGGTCGTGGACGACTCCCTCGCCCGGCTTCCGCTTGAAGGTTGCCAGGTACATGACGTGTACAGGGCGATAAGTGGCGAGAGCGTGTGTGAAGAAGTACACCCCTGCAGGGTTATCGTTATCTATTTGAATAGCCGGATTCCTCGGATATGGAAACTTGGACCCCTTGCATAGTTCATAGACAAGTGAAAGTGGATACTCTAAAATGCGCAAGATAAGCATGAGTGCTATGGATGGCCTTCTCATAGGGAGACGGGAGCGGATCCATAGTGGAGTATTGATATGGTGAATATGTGGACTCGTGTGCGCCACCTCAAAAGAGTTACTTGCAGTCGTAGTTCAGGTTAGCCACTGAGTCAAAAGCTGGCTTGCTGCAGTTAAACCCCACCATCCCTTTCGTTGATAATGATGCATATGTAGTTAGATCTGATGTAAGTCTTGCTGAGTACTTTTGTACTCACGTTTGCTTAATTTACGTTTTGTAGAGAGACTCCAGTCTCGCTAGTAGTCTCGCGTGGACTTCGACGTTAGCTTGATACCTCAGCTATGATCTTGTGCCCTTGGGAGGGTCATGTAGATAGTCAGGCTTCTGAGCCTACTTCATTTATAGTTGTCTATACTCATACAAGTTAAGCTTCCGCATGTGCTTGTTGCTTGCATGATCTGTATGTTGGGTCATGAGACCCCTGTTTGTAATTCTTGGCTCCTCGGAGCCTAATGAATAAATACTCTGAGTTGTAGAGTCTTGTTGTGATGCCATGTTGTATTGCACATATTGAGCATATTGTGTGTATGATTGAAATGCTTGGTATGTGTGGGATCCAACAACCTGGTTGTTTATCCTTAATAGCCTCTCTTATGGGGAAATGTAGTCTTGTGCTTCCATGAGCCATAGTAGTCCGCTACAGCCCGGTTCACCAGAGTCCTGCTAGCCCAGCACTACTGCTCCGGAACATTTGACTGGCAGGCATGTGATTCACTTCGTTCTTGTGTCTGTCCCTTTAAGGAAATGTCACGCGGTGACATCCGGAGTCCTGTTAGCCTAGTGCTGCAGCCCGGATTCGCACGCTGCTGACCGACATGCTCGATGTTGATTCATGTTTGCCTGTCCCTGTAAGTTAGTGCCACTTTGGGTTCACGACTAGTCATGTCGGCCCGGGTTCTCTGTCATATGGATGCTAGCGACACTATCATATACGTGAGCCAAAAGGCGCAAACGGTCCCGGGCCATGGTAAGGCGACACCCGTGGGAATACCATGCGTGAGGCCGCAAAGTGATATGAGGTGTTACCGGCTAGATCGATGTGACTTGGAATCAGGGTCCTGACAGCTTTGGTATCAGAGCCTGACTGCATGTAGGATTACCAAGCCAAACTGGTCGAAGTCATGTCTAGAAATGCTTTAGTTATATAAGGGAATTGATTGTGGATGGGAACGTAAGGCTCTTTTTACTCCTTTACCTTATGTCCTTCTGATCTGAGTCATCCTCTCTCTTCTACGAGGGTTAACAACTAGGCTTCTCTTCTATCTCTCAGGATGACGTGTTACTAAACCGTAGTTGCCTAGGATTGTTGAGTTCAAGCCTTAGTTCAGTTCCTACTACTTCCTTATGTTAATAGCTGGCCTCAGAACCTTGAGTTTGTGATGTTGAGTGGCTATGCCACCATTTTTGCAGGTTGTCTCAAATCTTTTGAGCAATTACAGCCGTTATGCTGTCCGAGTCATTCCAGGTTTCTAAATAATCTGATGCATTTGCAAATCCTTCCTCCGTTCCCGATGTACTTTTGGTCAGAATAAGCACACTAGCCAGAGAGTTGAGGTACTCTATTGCCTCGACATATATGTTGGAGCTATTATTATGACCCTAGGTGTCTTAGAGAGTCACCTAGTAATCTAGCAATGTTTTGTGTTCCCAGTGTGATGAATCTGGCCACCATTCTCAAAAGCATCCCGTGATGCCATTTAGTAGTAGGCATTCTATTTTTGGGTTTTTGAACCCGAGATTCACCCTACTTACTTCATGTTGATAGTGTTTGCTCATTCCTTTAGGTTATTAGTAACCATTGCACTAGTCCTCGAGGTCCGTGGTATTTCCTTCTTCCAAATACCATGAACCATTATGGCAGAAGTTATTTGAACCAAAAGATCACAATCAAAGTACTCTTGAGGAGTTCTCCGTTCATAATTGTGACTCTGCCAGTCCTACCTCTCTGCATGGGTTATTCGGAAGAAACATGTTGAACTTGGTTCACATACTAATCTATGCATCCACAACTTAGAAAGTTATATGTTCCTTGAGTTGACCCTCCTTAGCTGTATTCCGACCCTAGTCTATCAATTGATAGTCAGGAGTAATTGTGCATCCGTGTTAACGATGCTTATTATTCTTGTGGCCAGTCAAGCCATTCTAGTTCAGAATGACTAGCAGAAACAAACTCCAGTACCTCATCCATATCCAGGATTGGGTGAAAGTAGTTGTATTTCACAGATCAAAATGCCAATCCAGCTTTTGCTCTATTCTACCTTGGAGTGTTACCATCTTTATGACAGGAATATCATGAGCATTGCACCGCCTCCTATGAACTCTTGACGCAGTGATACTTCTCTCCATCATTATTCATTCCTCGGTCCCGTGTTGTTGTAACCGGAACGCCGACGAGTGAACCATGATGTGTGAAATCAACACTCCTAGCAACTGTGTTGCTTGGTAGTTATGGAAATTATTATCATTCTTAGCGTGTTGGTTATCGAATCATCATCCTAAGATTGATCGTGCTACCTAGTCCATATTTCCGGGTGCACTCATCGACCAATGAGTTAGGATTGTGACAATCCCTCGATCCTTGATCATATCGTATTGACCTGAAAAGCAAGATTGTTCTCGAGCTTAATAACATATCGGTTGTTTGTGATTTTGCGAATATCTTCTCGAAAGTATTACCAGGTTGTTCCCTGATCGCTATGTTGAGTTCGTGATCATGTTGGTTTTTCTTTAAACCATCCATTCTCCAAGAATCTATGTTGGATACCCCTGAGCTAGTTGGTTAAGCCGAACAACAACTTGGAGAGTTGGAAGATAAAAGCTTGCCTAACTTAGTTCGTTCCAAAGGGATACTCTTGTGTAGTGTGTGTTGAAGAAAGATGATATCTTCATCGATTGGTCCCTGTGATCAGTTGTTGGACCTATTGTCTTATCAATCCTTTGATTTGAGTGTGGGCGATCGTCAAGTCAAATCAGAACCAACGATGTTCGTAATGTTGTCTTACTCGTGGTTGATCCCTCGAGCATACACCATTACATCTTTTGGTCTGACCAATACTATCACATTGTTCACATAATGGTGGAAGTCCAGTGATATGGAAATTCCGATGAGTTGTTGTTGAGCCCATTAGCAGCATTTTGTCTCCTCCCTGATTCGTGCTGAACATCCAGCTAGTGTTGGAAACTTGTGTAAGCATTTTCTTCGTGCCACATTCATGAGGTATATGTTTGGATGAAAGTAGTGACTTCCTCTAGATTCACGTGCAATCGATGCAAGTTGCCGCCGTGAATTCGAGGGAGCTTGTTTTTGCTTCCTTTGGAATCATCCCAAGTCAGTCATGCAATCGTGCGAAGTATTCTTTGGTTTGGTAGATTAATTACCCCCACTCCATATGTGTTCCTAGCACACCAAGCCGCTGATTGATTTGTTCAAGGAAAAGAAGTTCTTAAGTGCTAATCCTTAAGGACCCAAAGGTATATGCGCAGGACTTCGCTCTCCGCAATGATGGTTCCCAATTAGAACTCGGTAGTGTTTCGTTGTAAGACTACTATGTGGTCATGCTTGTCTTGGACAACGTGTTCACATGTATGTAGCAGAACCAGCTCATATTTTGGAGCTTACTACCGTAGTTCATTTCCCCGAGAATCTCGCAACGTCATATCGTCGAATTGTGTTGCAAACTTTCATTTTTCTTTCTAGACTTGATGAGTCTGGAATATCCTGACACCAACCAGATGTGAATCTCAGGCAGATATGATGGTTGGAACATTCCCAACATTTGCATTTTGTTCCCAGCTTGCACCTCAGTAGTTGTTGTTCAGGATCATCTTCAAAAGTGGACTTACCATGGGTCCCATCCATTTCCGATGATAAGCAAAATCATCCATTGCGTTGTATTCAACAAGGGAGTCCACATCATCCTTTCTAGTCCAAGTATGTCATTCTTTTGAACTCCTTCAAATGATCGATTGTGATTGCCTTAGGCTTGTATAAAGAGTTTCAATGATCTTGTATCAAAAGTAATTCTTTTTGCCACCTAAGGGAATAGTTCTATGAGTCACCTCTTCTAGGGTGTCCCATTATGGAATCATGGCAATTCAGTCCTTGCTACGTTGAAACACATCCACCATCCTTTTAAGGGTGGAGTTGTTTCCTACCAAATCGAACCTTCGCCATCTGTGTCTTCCATCCCTCTTGATGTATGTTTATGTCTAAACTCGAGAGAGTTATCGTGTCTCATCCCGTGAGTTGATCGTGAATTTCTCGATCTTCGAGAAGACCGTTTCCTGTAGAATCTCTTTTTGTCGTCCTCGTGTTGGATCAATATCTATTGGAGCAATGAATCAACATCTTCGAGGAGGACAGTCGGATCGTTAAGGTCGTGTTAGCTTTGTATGCCCTCTGTCTTCTTACCTCACGTCTTGAATCTCGGGACGAGATTCTTGTTTAGTGGGGGCGAGTTGTCACAGCCCTAGAATTTGATTGCAATTAGTTTCATAAGCATCCATGCATCATGTCTATATTTGTTTGAAATTCGAAATGGGGATGACAAGCCCTAGCACCAAATGAAATGCAATTAGGATCAAAATAAAAATATTTTCAATGAACCCAGAATGCCCTTTAGAAAAGTTCATTATTTTTTATAAAGGTGAAAACCTCTGCAAAAAATGATGCACATATTCTTAGGCCATTTTGGATTTTTGAATAACTCATATTGTATTTGAACTGGGGCATTTAAATATTATTAATATTTTTAAATGCTCCAATAATTCTCAAAATAGTTAAGGGCCTCTATAATAATTCATTTAATGCCCACAATTATTTTTAGGATTTATTAAAATGATTTGGGTTATAAACTAAATCAAAACAAAATAACATAAATAGAAAACAAAAACAAAAATAAAAGAGAGAGAGAGAAGGACTACCTGGCCACCTACTTGTAGCAGCAGCCCACCTGGAGGCCCAGCCCACCAAGGACAGCGATGTCTTCTTCCTCCTGCCAGGAGGAGAAGCAGCTGCGTGCGGCGCGCACAGCCACCCGTGGCCACCTCCTGCCTCCCTGCTGGCCTCCCCGACGCCTGAGAGACGCCACGCAGCACCCTGGCTCACTCCATCACTCCCCCCATCTCTCTGGTGCCTCTCTCCCCCTCCAGCCCCTGCTCCCCGCGACCACCCGAGAGCCCCGCCGGGCACCGCTGCCGCTCGCATGGCCAACGCCATCCCCTTGTCGCGCTACCATGCCCGGGAGCTCTGCGCCGACCTCGTACGTGTCCCCATCGTCGAAAGCAACCAGAGGAGCACAACATGGCCGCCATCGGCGCCGTCTTCATCCTCTGCACCAACGGCCGTCCTCGTCGATTTGCAGCAACCCGACCGTCCCCGACCTCACCGATGACGCCATCGGATGCGCTGTGAGCTCCGCCGCATCTCCCCTCTCTCCATTTGCTCGCCCCCATGCCGTAGTGCCATTCCCCGCCGTCAGCAAAGCTCGTCGACGCTGCGTCCGTCATCACCACCGGTAGCAGCCCCGCCTAGCTAACCCGAGCACGCAGGCATGCTTAGGGAGCTCCCAGGAGCCCAACGCGGCCATCAGCTCACTCGCTAGCGCGCTGCAGTCCTCGCGCCCGTGGAGCCGTAGCTTCGGCCACCGCCTCACTCGCCAACGACGCTGCTCCTGGCCGCCCCGCAGCCTCTCGTCCGGTCCTTTAGATGCGGACGAGCAAGAGCTCCTCCCCAGTGCCCTCAGCGCACCGCGCCGCTGCCCCTAGCATCACTCCGGCGAGCCACCGCCGCTCTGGTTCGTCGCCGTTGTCTAACCGTCGGCGGTTCTGACGTGGCACCATCACTAAACGCTAATGACGCTGCAAATTAACCCACTGACCCACTTACATATGGGCCCCACGCCCTTAATTAACAATAGTTTAGTTTTTGATTAGTTCTAACCTAAACACAGTGGACCCCACACGTTAGTTGACCGGCTGACGTCACCGTTGACCTGGCCCCACCTGTCTGTCAAACAAACTGGCACCAGGTCACTGACTAGCGGGCCC
The DNA here is from genome assembly GCF_002162155.2 of Triticum dicoccoides. Lineage (NCBI taxonomy): Eukaryota > Viridiplantae > Streptophyta > Magnoliopsida > Poales > Poaceae > Triticum > Triticum dicoccoides. Next base: position 457,723,722 of record NC_041382.1, on the reverse strand, counting down.
CGCTGGTCAAGTTTGACCTGGACCGACCAGTTGACTTGCTGACGTGGTGCTGATGTCACTCTGATGTCATTAATCTTTTTCTAGAATTAAAATAAATCAGAAATGATTTATAAATTTCAGAAAATACCCCAAACTTTAAAAATTCATAGTAATTCAACCGTAACTCCAAATCAAACAAATTATATATGAAAAATTATCAGAAAAATCCAAGGAATCCATATGAACCATTTTCATGCATGTTTGAGCAAGTTAACCTCATTGTTTAGGATGAAACATGATTAGGGCAAATCTCATAATAGGTTTGGAGTTGGAATTTGATGTAGTTTTGAATTCCACTTCAATTAAAATGACTTTCTGTTGCATTAGCCCAAACACCAGCATGTTGCGTTGTCATGATCATACATCATATTGTTGCATTGCATTGAATGTGTTTCTTCCTTGTTTGCCAGTGTTTGTCCCCTCTCAGTAGACGTGGTGTCGACGATGTGATCGATGACACCGATGAAGAGCTATACTATCTTCAGAAGTGACAGGCAAGCAAAACCCCCTTGTTCATTCCGATACAATCCCACTCTCTCACTCCTGATCTCTTTTACTGCATTAGGACAACAGCGATTCAACTGTTACATGCTGCGGTAGTTGAACCCCTTTCCTTTGCATGACCTGTCATTGCCACAGTAAATAGATGAAACCCACTAGCATGAGTAGGAGTTATTTGAGCCCTGATGTGCCTACTCATTCATGCTTGTTATCATTCCTGCTACTGCTTAGAGTTGAGTCAGGTCTGATTCATCGGGAATGAATTGGAACGTGGTGAACATGTCCTACCGTTGAGAGCTAAGTGTGTGAACATGATTTGGTAAAGGTAGCAGTGAGAGGCCATGTAGGAGTACATGGTTGGTTGTCTCATTGCAGCCGTCCTCAGGAATTGAGTTTTGTGTTTGTGATCCATGAACGGTTACTACCACACATTGGGTTTCGGTAACTCGGCATTAATCAACTCGAACTTTGTCCAGGAGTTGCAACTAGTTTCTGGTGTTTGTAGGTATCGTTAGTAGTCTACCAAGTGGCACCTGGTACAGGTGGGCTTGGGACAGACTAGGCACAGTGGCTTGGGAACCCTACACACATCGTTTGGGGCCGTGAGCGACACCCCGGCCGGATCTCCTTGTGGATTGAACCCGAATAGGCGATAAACCTGGACTAGAGACTTGTTGGTTAGTCAGGTCGTGGCCGACTCCCTCGCCCGGCTTCCGCTTGAAGGTTGCCGAGGTACATGACGTGTACATGGGGATAAGTGGCGAGAGCGTGTGTGAAGAAGTACACCCCTGCAGGGTTATCATTATCTATTCGAATAGCTGGATTCCTCGGATATGGAAACTTGGACCCCTTGCATACTTCATAAACAAGTGAAAGTGGATAATCTAAAATGCACAAGATAAGCGTGAGTGCTATGGATGGCCTTCTCGTAGGGAGACGGGAGCGGATCCATAGTGGAGTATTGATATGGTGAATATGTGGACTCGTGTGCGCCACCTCAAAAGAGTTACTTGCAGTCGTAGTTCAGGTTAGCCACTGAGTCAAAAGCTGGCTTGCTGCAGTTAAACCCCACCATCCCTTTCATTGATAATGATGCATATGTAGTTAGATCTGATGTTAGTCTTGCTGAGTACTTTTGTACTCACGTTTGCTTAATTTACGTTTTGCAGAGAGACTCCAGTCTCGCTAGTAGTCTCGCGTGGACTTAGACGTTAGCTTGATACCTCAGCTACGATCTTGTGCCCTTGGGAGGGTCTTGTAGATAGTCAGGCTTCTGAGCCTTCTTCATTTATAGTTGTCTGTACTCAGACAAGTTAAGCTTCCGCATGTGCTTGTTGCTTGTATGCTCTGTATGTTGGGTCATGAGACCCCTGTTTGAATTCTTGGCTCCTCGGAGCCTAATGAATAAATACTCTGAGTCGTAGAGTCTTGTTGTGATGCCATGTTGTATTGCACATATTGAGCATATTGTGTGTATGATTGAAATGCTTGGTATGTGTGGGATCCGACAACCTAGTTGTTTATCCTTAATAGCCTCTCTTACGGGGAAATGTAGTCTTGTGCTTCCATGAGCCATAGTAGTCCGCTACAGCCCGGTTCACCGAAGTCCTGCTAGCCCAGCACTACTGCTCTGGAACATTTGACTGCCGGCATGTGATTCACTTCATTCCTGTGTCTGTCCCTTCGGGGAAATGTCACGCGGTGACATCCGGAGTCCTGTTAGCCCAGTGCTACAACCTGTATTCGCACGCTGCTGACCGACATGCTCGATGTTGATTCATGTATGCCTGTCCCCGTAAGTTAGTGCCACTTTGGGTTCACGACTAGTCATGTCGGCCCGGGTTCTCTGTCATATGGATGCTAGCGACACTATCATATACGTAAGCCAAAAGGCACAAATGGTCCTGGGCCATGGTAAGGCGACACCCGTGGGAATACCGTGCGTGAGGCCGCAAAGTGATATGAGGTGTTACCGGCTAGATCGATGTGACTTGGAATCGGGGTCCTGACAGGTCATGTGACCCCTACCTGTATGAACATGTTATGTATGGCTCTCTGGAGCTTTGAAATAAAGTACTTGAGTTCTAGAGTTTTGTTGCGATGCCATGTTGTATTTGCACATATTGAGCATATTGTGTGTATGATTGAAATTCTTGGTATGTGTGGGATCCGACAATCTAGTTGTTTATCCTTGGCAGCCTCTCTTATGGGGAAATGTAGTCTAGTGCTCCTTGAGCCATAGTAGTCCGCTATAGCCCGGTTCACTGGAGTCCTGCTAGCCCAGCACTACTGCTTAGGACACTTGACTAGCCGGCATGTGTTTCACTTCGTTCTATGTCTGTCCCTTTGGGGAAATGTCACGCGGTGACTTCCGGAGTGCTGTCTAGCCTGCTACAGCCCGGGTTCCCCGGAGTCCTGTTAGCCCAGTGCTACAACCCGGATTCACATGCTGATGACCGACATGATCGATGTGATTCATGTATGCCTGTCTCCATAGGTCTGTGCCGCTTTGGGTTCACGACTAGCCATGTCGGCCCGGGTTCTCTGTCGTATGGATGCTAGCGGCACTATCATATACGTGAGCCAAAAGGCGCAAACGGTCCCGGGCCATGGTAAGGTGACACCCGTGGGGATACCGTGCATGAGGCCGCAATGTGATATGAGGTGTTACCGGCTAGATTGATGTGACTTGGAATCAGGGTCCTGACAGCGTTGGCATCAGAGCCGGACTGCCTGTAGGTTCGTTGAGCCAAACTGGTCGATGTCAAGTCTAGAAATGCTTTAGTTATATGTAGGGGAATTGATTGTGGGAGGGAACGTAAGGCTCTTTTACTCCTTTACCTTATGCCCTCTGATCTGAGTCATTCTCTTCTCATTCAACGTGGGTTAAGGACTAGGCTCTCTTCTTCTATCAGGTTCACGTGTTACTAATCCGTAGTAGCTTATGGGATTGTTGTTACAAGCCTCAGTACAGTTTCTACTACTTTTAGTATGTTGCCAGTTGAATCAGAACCTTGATATGATGTTGTTGAGTGGTATTGCAAACTGTTGTGGATGTCTCAAATCTTTTTCTGAGCATTTACAACCGTTATGCTGTCCGATTTCCCCTAGAAAATTCTAATGCCTTTGCATTATTCTATGCTTTCAGATGGCCACCCGTTCGCAGAACCAAGTGGTTCGTCTGACCAGATGCCTTGATGTGCTCGGCCACACGGCGATGTTGGTTCGAGTGATGGTTGAGTCAGGATATCGGTGGTATCCGGAATATACCGTCGAGGAGCAGTTCAGAGACTTCAACCAGAGCCAGTACCTCTGTACCGTCAGGATATATCCCTCTTATCCTGGAGCCACTGAGCGCCTTCACTGTTCCTATGGACTTGGGGTCACTATTGAGATGTCTATGCAGGATGCAGCCTATTCAATGATGACTATCATTCGAGCCAGGATTGCCTTGCTACAGAACACCGACTTCCGTTTCATGCCAGCCTCACTTCCTGGAGCATAGGGGTACTATCAGGCCTTGTACTATGACTCTACACATGAGGAGTCACTACTCCGCACCACTGCCGAGATGCTCGAGGATAAGGACCGCGAAAATCGGGCCTTGCGTATGGAGCTTTTCAACTCTCGTGTTGATCACTGGGCCACTTTGACTCGGTTTGCACCGGCGGTACAGGCAGGATACATGGATCTGAGGGATCTATACCCTGTACGGTCTGGATTGCCAGATTGTATGGAGTGGCGCGATGTAGGAGGCATCACCCCTCCTCGTGGTCCCCGTCTGCCACCACCTGTGGGACCAAGGCCACATCCGAGTCCCTATGGTCCACATGCTCCGCAGGACCGTCTGTTCCCAGATGATCATGTTCCACTTCCAGGCTTTGGTGGCGACTTCTATGAGGATTACTACAGAGCCGTTTGAGCTAGTAGTAGTTTCACTAGTATTGTAATAGTTGTATTCTCCACAGTCCTGCGTGAACCGTGGGATACAACTTGGTGTGTATCACGCTCCGGAGGTGTAGAAAAATAATGTATAGGAGCGTGGAATGCCTCCGATGAGATGTAATGTCTTTCACCGTAGTTGTACTCTAGCCTGGGCTTGTACTAAACTATGTATGGTGTGTATGACCAATGGTATATATATGGCAGTTTCTATATTACCATGTCGTGCAATGAACATCTTAGCATTCCATGTTATCCATTACATTCTGCACTTCCTTGCTAAGTTTGTGCCATCCTTATCTAAACTATTGTCTTGTTTTCTCCTAGGATGGTCAACACCCGCAGCAACCCTGCTGCCCCGGAGCAGGGGGAAGCCAGTGCAGCCAGGAGTGAAAATCTGCCTCACCCGCCTTCTCTGGCCGAAGTGATGCTGGAGGCAGAAAGAAACAAGCATGAGACTAACCGCTTGCTAGAGCGGATTGAGCAGAACACTGCACGCCATCAGCAAAATGACTTGGTGTCAATCAATGACTTTATCAAGCTGTACCCACCAAAGTTTAACCATTCCGTCAAGCCCCTCGACGCGGATGACTGGCTTCGCAGCATCACCCACAAGCTACGTTCTTCCAACGTAGCCGAAGCTGATAAGGTTACTTAAGCTGCCTATCACCTCGAAGGCCCTGCTAGCCTTTGGTGGGAAAACGTTGAAGCTATGCGCCCGGTCGGCCAAATCACTACCTGGGCTGAATTCAGTGAGGCTTTCTGTGAGCATCACATTCCGTAAGGTCTCATAGATCGCAAGAAGGAAGAGTTCTGCAATTTCACCCAAGGAAGACTGACTGTGGATGCATATAGTCGTGAATCTAGGAATCTGGCACGATATGCTCCTGAAGAGGTATCCACCGATGCTAAGAAGCAGGCAAGGTTCCGCAAGGGACTTAGCCCTGAGCTTCGACGCGATCTTCGTCTGCACGAGTGCACCTCCTTTCAAAAGTTGGTCAATTAAGCCATCAGTGCTGAGACAGGCCAGTCTGACTATGGCGCTTCACGCAAGCACTCTCGTGATTTTGGCTCTTCATCCGGCTCTGGATCTCAGAAGCGTCGGGTGTGGATTCCAAGAACGGCACTGCCACCCAGGTTTATTCCGAGGCCATCCTTTGAGGCGCCTCGTCCCAACCAGCAGTTTGCTCCGCCCAAGCCCTATGGTGGCCCCGCTGCTAATGCTGCTCCACGCCCCAATGTCGTGACATGTTTCAAGTGTGGAGAGCCGGGTCACTATAGTCGAGAGTGTCCCCAGAACAACAACCCCAGTCAGTCTGGAAAGTTTGTTGGTTGTGGTAAGCCAGCGGGAAAGACATTCTACGCCAAGCCGGTCACCACTGCACGTGGCCATGTCAACTATGTCTCAGCCGAGGAGGCTCATGAGGATCCTAACATCGTCCTTGGTACGCTCCTTGTTAATTTTCATCTGGCATCGGTTCGTTTAGATACTGGAGCATCTCATTCATTCATATCTGAGAGCTATGCTCGATTCCATAACACAACATTCTGTGACATGCCCACTACCATGGAAATTCAAACCCCTGTCTCTAGATGGCAAACTTCTAGAGTAAGCCATGGGAACAAAATTCTTGTCGATAGACTTGTCTTCCTTGCATCCTTAATAGCTCTCAAGTCCTCGGACAGAAACATCATCTTGGGTATGGACTGGATGTCAGCTCATTATGCTAAGATTGATTGTGCCACTAGAACCGTTCAACTTACTCCCCCATCGGGCAAGACAGTCAATGTTTTAACTCGAGTGGCCAAGCGCCAGCTTTACTCCCTAAATGCCAACCCCCTTCCAGACCTTGAGGATATTCCGGTAGTCCGAGACTTTCCGGATGTCTTTCCAAAAGAACTGCCAGGTGTTCCACCTGACAGGGATGTCGAGTTCGTGATAGACCATGTTCCAGGAACCGTTCCAATTTCTAGAAGACCCTATAAGATGGCACCCTTAGAACTAGCCGAGCTTAAGAACCAACTCGATGAGTCCTTGAAAAAGGGTTTCATCCATCCTAGTTCCTCTCCTTGGGCTTGCCCCGTCCTCTTCGTCAAGAAGAAGGATGGAACGGATCGGATGGTTGTAGATTACCGACCTGTCAACTTGGTCACCATCAAGAACAAGTATCCGCTTCCCAGGATCAACGATCTATATGACCAGCTCGCTGGATCCTTAGTCTTTTCCAAGATGGATTTGAGGTTGGGCTACCATCAAATCAAAATCAGAAACGGGGACATTCCCAAAACGGCCTTTGTTACTCGTTATGGCCAATACGAGTACACCGTTATGTCCTTCTGTTTAACCAATGCCCCAGCCACCTTCTCTCGGTTAATGAACTCGGTCTTCATGGAGTATTTGGATAAATTCGTCGAAGTATACCTCGATGAAATACTCATCTACTCCAAGAATGAAGAGGAACATGCCGAACATCTAAGGCTGGTATTGACGAAACTTCGAGAGCATCGCCTTTATGCCAAATTCTCCAAGTGTGAATTTTGGTTGCCAGAAGTGACCTATCTAGGCCATGTAATCTCTGGTAAGGGCATTGTTGTCAATCCCAAGCGAGTTCAAGACGTCCTTGATTGGACTCCACCTGAGACGGTCAAGAAAGTTCGGAGCTTCCTTGGTTTAGCGAGCTACTGCCGCCGCTTCGTCGAGAATTTCTCCAAGGTTGCTAAACCTCTAACTGAACTACTCAAGAAAGATAAAAGTTCGAGTGGACCCCATAGTGCGAGTTCATCTTTCAGGAACTGAAAAGACGCCTGACATCTGCTCCCGTACTGGTACCACCAGATTTCTCCAAGGACTTTATTATCTATTGCGACGCCTCGCGACAAGGACTAGGTTGCATACTCATGCAAGATTGTCATGTAATTGCCTATGCCTCACAGCAATTACACCCACATGAGGAAAGCTATCCCACACATGATCTAGAGCTTGCAGCTATAGTCCATGCACTCAAAACATGGCGACATTCACCGATCACCAAAGTTTGAAATATATCTTCACCCAACTGGATTTGAATCTCAGGCAAAGACGTTGGGTCGAGTTGATCTCGGATTACGACTTAGGAATAACTTACACCCCGGGCAAAGCCAATGTCATGGCTGATGCACTAAGTCGTAAGTCCTATTGTAACCACCTGATGTTACAACAAAGTCAACCACTTCGCCATGAGGAATTTCGTAAGCTTAATCTTCACATTGTTCCTCGAGGATTTCTATCCACCCTGGTGGCGAAGCCTAACCTTACGGATCAAATCATAGCTGCCTAGAAGCGTGATAAGGGCATATTCCGGATTAAGGAAAACATTGCTAGAGGAGTTGCTAAATGTTTTTCCATGGATGAGCGAGGTGTTGTCTTCTTCGAGAACCGCTTGGTGGTTCCTAAGAAACAACATCTATGCCAGTTGATTCTTAAGGAAGCTCATGAATCCCCTCTCACCATTCATCCCGGTAGTACTAAAATGTATCAAGACCTACGCCAGAGGTTTTGGTGGACTAGGATGAAGAGATAAATTGCTCAATACATTGCTAGTTGCGACGTCAGTCGTCGTGCTAAAGCAGAGCACCAACGGCCTGCTGGCACCCTTCAACCTTTGGCTATTCCTGAGTGGAAATGGGATAAAATCAGTATGGATTTCATCACTGGGTTTCCCAGGACCAAGAGAGGGAATAATGCCATCTTCGTCATGATCGACCGTCTTTCCAAAGTAGCCCATTTCCTACCTGTTCGTGAGAGTATCACCGCTAGCCAGCTAGCTGACTTATACATCTCCCGAATAGTGTCTCTTCATGGTGTCCCATTGGAAATTAACTCAGAGCGTGGGAGTCTCTTCTCCTCTCGATTTTGGGAAAGTTTCCAAAATGCTATGGGAACTCGTCTCTCTTTTAGCACCGCCTTCCATCCTAAATCAAGTGGTCAAATAGAGCGAGTCAATCAAATTCTGGAAGATATGCTCCGAGCTTCTGTCATCTCATTAGGAATGGGTTGGGAGAAATGCCTTCCATTCGCGGAGTTTGCCTATAACAATAGTTATCAAGCTAGCTTGGGCAAAGCTCCTTTCGAAGTTCTCTATGGACAAAAATGTCGAACGCCTCTTAACTGGTCAGAAACCGGGGAAAGACAACTCTTTGGCCCGGATATGATTCAGGAAGCAGAAGAGTAGGTTCGCGTTATTCGTGAGAAATTGAAAACAGCCCAATCTCATCAAAAGAGCCAATATGATCGTAAACATAAGCTCATGATTTATGAAGTCGGCGAGAAGGCTTACCTTCGGGTTACTCCGTTAAAGGGAACCCATCGTTTCTGTATCAAAGGCAAATTGGCTCCTCGTTACATTGGACCCTTTCGCATTCTTGCCAAACGAGGAGAAGTTGCCTACCAATTGGAACTACCTTCGCATCTTTCCAGAGTTCACGATGTCTTCCACGTTTCTCAACTCAGGCGTTGCTTCGAGGATCCTATCCGTGGAGTAGACCACGAAACGCTTGATCTATAGGATAACCTCTCATATCGGGAATATCCCGTTCATATCCTTGATCAAGCCGAGCGTACCACTCGACGCCATAATATCAAGTTTCTCAAGGTTTAATGGTCACACCATTCCGAGAAAGAAGCCACTTGGGAAAGGGAGGATCGTCTTCGACTCGAGTACCCCACCTTCTTCCCGGAGGATCCTAAATCTCAGGACGAGATTCTTTTGAGTGGGGGTGAGTTGTCACATCCCTGCTTTTAGTCATGCATTAGGGTTGGATGAACATGTGCATCATGTTTAAATTTCTTTTAAACTTGAAATGGGGCCTAATCAACCCCAACACTCCCCCCCTGAAAATGCTAATTTCCAACAATTGGAATTTCAATGAACCCAAAATGCCCTTCATAAAAGCCAACCATTTTTGGTCTTGACTAAAACCTCTGCCAAAAATGGTCTTGCAATTTATTGAGCCATTCTGGATTTTTGAACAAGCCATAAGTATTTGTATTTGGGCATTTTAAATGCTATAAATATTTTAAAGTGCTCAAATAATCTTGGAAGCATTTTTAGGCAGTTGAGAATATTCTCAAATGTGCCTCTGAATATTTCCAGAGTTTTTGGAAATGAAATATATTTATTCTATTTCAATACACAGAGCAGGAAATAAATAAAAGCGAAAACAAAAAAGGACCAGAGACTTACCTGGAAGCCCACCAGCCGGCCCACCTAGCTGGCCCGGCCCAGCAACTGCTCCACGCAGCTGCTTCGCCTAGCCAGCGAGGCGAGCAGGTGCTCGACGGCGAGCACAGGAGCTCGCCACGCCACCTCTGTGCCTGCCTGTCGTCGCCCGCGCCAGCGCGATGCCTTGAAACGCCTCCGCAGCGCCACCCCGACCCCCTGGACACCTCATTCCTCCCCCTGCTCTCTCCCTCGCTCCCCTAAGCCCTGGCCGACGCTGCCGCAGCCACGCCACCGTAGTTCTCACGTCCACCGCTGTCCTCGCACCGCCCCGCCGTGTCCAAGAGCTCCGCCACCGTCCTCTCCGTCGAGCAGCCCAAGCCTCGAGCGCTCGTGCACCCTGTTTCGTCTTCTTCGAGCTCGACTCCACCGAGCACCGCTACAGATCCCCATCGCCGTCGCCACCGCATCAGCTCGTCGCCAACCGCATCGTCTGCTCCTATGCCACCGGCGTGAGCTGCTGCACCTCCCCATCCTTCCCGCTTGCCTCTTATGCACCACAGCGACCAATCGAGCTCGCCCACACATGCCGCAGCCTCTGCACGTCACCGTCGTGGCCACAGCCACGCTGGCTCGATTCCGAGCACGCCATCACATTTGTTGCAGCCCAAGCAGCCCATAGCACCTTTCCACGTGCCTCGCCGTGCCCCGCAGCCTCGGTTTCGACCTCGCCCAAACTCCGGCAGCCGCCAAGGTCGTCGCCGGCGACGTTTCCGGCCACCCTAGCTCCACCCACTGCCACCACTCGATGCGGCTCGCTCCCCGCATCACGTAGCTGCTCTCCGCCGTTGTTTTGGTCGCCGGAGACGCAAACCCGAGCCCCTCCGCCGCGTCTGGCCTCGCCGGCGGCTAAACACCGACGGGTTTGACCCGTGGACTTGACGGGTGGGCCCAAGTTGACTTCCCCCCTGAGCCTATGACAGGTGGGGCCGACCTGTAAATTAGTTTAGGATTAGTGCTAACTAATTTTAGTTAGATTAGGTCACTAACATGTGGGCCCAGGCCCCACTGACAGTTAGTTAGTGTTAACTTAATCCTCTTAGTTAGCTGAGACACTGATAGACAGGGCCCACCAGTCAAGTTTGACTGGCCCTGTCATAGCATTAGGCAGGACACATTTCAACTTGTTTCACATTGCATTAGGCAGGACACATCATTTTGCCATGTCATAGCATGCATCATATTGTTGCATATTGTCATGTGTTGATTATGTGTTGTGCGTCCTTCGTGGTAGGTTCTACCTCCAAGGATATCTCCGAGTATCCAACTGAAGGGCAGTACCCTACTACCACTCCATTAGGCAAGCAGCCCCATTGATCATAATAATACAATCCCATGTTCTCGCCTCTGCTCTCATTTACTGCATTAAGACAACAACGTTTCAAACTGCTATGTGCTACGGTAGTTGAACCCTTATCCTCTGCATGACCTGTCATTGCCACAGTAATTAGATGAAACCCACTAGCATGTGTAGGAGTTGATTGAGCCATGTATGTGTTTCCTACTTTGCTATGCCTGCTATGCTTAGAGTTGTGTCAGGTCTGGTTCATCTGGGTGATGGGCTAGAGTGAAATGATTATGTCGGTAATGTGAGGGATGTGTTGAACATGATTTGGTAAAGGTATCGATGAGAGTCCATGTAGGAGTACATGGTGGGTTGTTTCATTGAGGCCGTCCATAAGAACTGAGATCTGTATGCGTGATTTAAGATTCAGCTACTACCACACATTGGGGCCGTGAAATATGACCCCGCTCGACTTACTGACCCCTCTCGCCCTCTGTCCAGGAGTTTCAACTAGTTTCTGGTGTTTGTAGGTTATGTGTTGGCGGCCGTGCGTAGCGCTGACCCTAGGGGTGGGCTATGATGCGGTAGATACACTGTGTACGGGTATGCCGGGCGCCTGTTTGGCGTCTCTCGACCCTGTACACATTGTTTGGGGCCGTTGAGGACACCCCGGCCGGATTTCCTTGCGGATGGAACCTAAATAGGCAATAAACCTGGACTAGAGACTTGTGCGGTTAGTCAGGTCGTGGTCTACACCCACGTCGGCTTTTGCTTGAAGTCTGCCGAGCACATGTCATGTGCAGACGCTAAGTGGTGGAAACATGTGTGACGGAGTACACCCCTGCAGGGTATAAAACTATTCGAATAGCCGCGTCCGCGGTAAAGGACTACTTGGTTGCCTATACAGTTCATAGACAAGTTAATGGATACTACTAAAAGACTCAAGATAAGTGTGAGTACCGAGGATGGCCCTCTCGTAGGATGATGAGGGAGGATCCCCGGTGGAGTATTGTGTTGGTGATTAGTGGACTCGTGTGCGAAAACTATTTTACTAGTGGAGTCTCGTAGGATAGCTTAGCCAAGAGTCAAAGCTGGCTTGCTGCAATAACTCCACCACCTTCTTGAGAATGAGCATGTATAGTAGGTTCTAATGTAAGACTTGCTGAGTACCCTTGTACTCATGTTTGCTTAATTACTGTTTTCAGACGACAAACACCGCCCCCTCCGATGGGTTTTATGTAGATATCGACGTCGATGAGTGACTTGCCACCCAGGTGGTGATCCTGGCCATGGAGGGCCCTATGTAGATAGACAGGCTTCGAGAAGCCTTCTTGCTTTATAGTGTCTGTACTCAGACTATTAGCTTCCGCATGTGCTTGTATTCTTGTATGACTTGAGTGTCGGGTCATGTGACTCCTACCTGTATGAACATGTTATGTATGGCTCTCTGGAGATTTTAAATAAAGTACTTGAGTTGTAGAGTTTTTCTGTGATGCCATGTTGTATTTGCACATATCGAGCATATTGTGTGTATGATTGAAATGCTTGGTATGTGTGGGATCCGACAATCTAGTTGTTTATCCTTGGCAGCCTCTCTTATGGGGAAATGTAGTTTAGTGCTCCTTGAGCCATAGTAGTCCGCTACAGCCCGGTTCACCAGAGTCCTACTAGCCCAGCACTACTGCTGAGGACACTTGACTGGCCGGCATGTGTTTCACTTCGTTCCTATGTCTGTCCCTTCGGGGAAATGTCACGTGGTGACTTCCGGAGTCCTGTCTAGCCTGCTACAGCCCGTGTTCCCCGGAGTCCTGTTAGCCTAGTGCTACAGCCTGGATTCACACGCTGACGACCGACATGCTCGATGTGATTCATGTATGCCTGTCTCCATAGGTCTGTGCCGCTTTGGGTTCATGACTAGCCATGTCGGCCCGGGTTCTCTGTCATATGGATGCGAGCGACACTATCATATACGTGAGCCAAAAGGCGCAAACGGTCCCGGGCCATGGTAAGAAGACACCCGTGGGGATACCATGCGTGAGGCCACAATGTGATATGAGGTGTTACCGGCTAGATCGATGTGACTTGGAATCAGGGTCCTGACAGGTTTTGACACCGACACCCACAAACGCTACCTTCAAAGGAGTCATACCAGGTGTAGAGGCCCACTGTACGGGCTCAATCACGCCCAAGATTGTCTTCGTATCCCTAGACAATTTCCTAAGTGAGGAGTTAATCTTCGACATAGTCCCCTTTCGCAGTGGCTATCATGCACTGCTCGGACGGATCGCATTCACACGATTCAATGCAGTGCCGCACTATGCTTATCCCAAGCTCAAGATGCCCGGTCCACGTGGCGTCATAACAGTCAATGGAAATACGGAACACTCCCACCGTACCGAAGAGCTCACAGCTGCCTTAGCAGCAGAAGTACAGAGTGGCCTTCTCAAGCAGAACCTTAATTCGGCTGCCGAGCCCTCGGACACTGTCAAGAGGGTCTGAACTACCCTGCAGCAGGACAGCTCGGCTCGTCAGGAGCTAGAGTAGCAATTTGGCCTCCGTCTCAGTCCTGGTCAAGTAGTGGCATTCGCACCATGCGTACATAACTACACACTCAAAATTCCATGGGCATCTATGAAGGCATAGCTAGTTTATGATCCGCAATCCGGCTAGACCTCCCTGGACACTCATACTTTCACTATTCCCCTTTTTCTTTTATTTTTCCTTTTTATAGGCCTTTTCTGGCGGCTTGACCATCGACTCTTTTTGAAGGATAAAAACACCAAGACAACAAGAAGCATGGACGTACTGGAGAACTCTTAGGTGGTCTCTTTAACGATCCCTTTACCTATCTTCAGGACCCATACACAGCTCTCTCTTGGTGAAGGCATAGTAAATAGCCTTTCTGCTTATTGCACTACCTATATAAATGCGCTTTAACGCACCAATGAAATTATAATAGAAATAGTTTGGGCCCCAAAATTTCATGACTCTAGCTTACCACTAGTTCTTCTTTTTCTCTATTTTTGTCTTTTCCTTTCTTGTACTTCTATCAGGTAACACCTGTACACTTGGGTGCATTTCAATTTGCTAGGGGCTTCATAGCACCCCGCACTATGGCAACAAAAGTCCGAACACTTTTTGTAAGTATAGTTCGGCACCCCGAATTTAGCATTATATGCATTGGCTCCGAATCATGTCTTTGGTCAATAGTTGGGTTGCCCGGCTCCTGTGCTTTCTACCTTATGTTCTGCTATATCGGCTAAGGTATTAAAGGGAGAACTACTGCGATTGTGCCTTGGTTTATCCAAAGGAGCACCTTAGTAGAGAAAGCCGAAAACTGACTGTCATGATGCGGCAAGAGCTGGTCAGCTGTTCGGAGGTTGCAAATCGTTGGAGATTTCTTCCGCATCACGCGAAGGATCGGTACTTCCCGATTAGATACTTGCAGCACTCTAGCTCGGATACTAGGGGCTGCGCCCATGTTTTTATTGTCAAACTCCTATGGCTAAGTGAGGGCGTTAACGCCGCATAGTCTGATTGCCCGGTTCGTTGCGCTAAACAAATCCTTAAAGGACCATATAATTGGATCAAGATTGTTTAGATTCCATCCCGAACACCTCCGTTCTACCTATGTGGGGGCAGAAGCCGACGACGGGAAAACCCTCAAATTTCACATAAACGGCCACACAGGAGGAAAAATTTAAAAACATAACAAGCATTATATTGCAAACCCGCTTTGTTCTATCATACAAGGTAGAAGGAACTTGAATACATTCATTCGAAGGTAGTGTCCTGCACACACTGCGTTGCTACAATGCGAGACCCCTCTAGGACATCTGCAAAATAGCGCTCGGGTGTGCGGTGCTCCTTACCCTTCGGTGGCCCCTTGGTCAGCTCGACGGCGTCCATCTTCCCATACCACATCTTGCAGCGGGAGAAGGCCATGCGTGCACCTTCAATGCAGGTAGGTCACTTGACGACATCCAGCCGAGGACATGCGTTCACCAGCCGATTCACGTGTCCGAAGTAGCTGCCGGGCATAGCTTCAGCTAGCCATAGCCGAATTATCAAACCCTTCATGCCTAGCTTGGCCACCTTATGAAGCTCCACCAGCTGTTTCAGCTGATCGGTGCAGGGCACGTGATGCTCTGGCGCAAGATACTGCGACCAAAACAATTTCTCCGTGGAGCTCCCTTCTTCGGCTCGGAAGAACTCCGCGGCGTCGGACACACTGCGCGACAGATCTGCGAAGGCCCCTGGAGAACTCCGAATTCAAGTTAGTAAGAAATACTTCTTCTTTATATATTTGCTTTGCATGCTAAAATGCCTTACCCGTCGCGATCTTCCTGGCCTCTTGGATTTCCTAGAGGGCACCCTAGGCTTCATCCCAGGCCTCTTCCGTTCTTTGACGAGCCTTGGAGAGTTCGGTCTCTCGAGCGGAAACATCGCCCTCCAGGGTCTCGTACTTCTTCACCGCGTCTTGGAGCTCTTATTGGACCTCGTTCAGCCGGGCCTTCATCTTCTTGCGAGCGGCCTGCTCCTTGACGGCTCTCTCCTCGGCTTCGGCCAGGGCCGTTTTCAGGGCCTCGACCTTGGTAGTCGCCCCTACACATATAATGACACTACGGTCAGTATACATCATTTACTCTTTCTGAATATATAGAAAGCCATTGCATACCTTGCTGGTCTTCCAGCTGCTTCCTCGCATGGCCAAGCTCTTCTTCGGCTCGCTCCAGTTTCTGCTTTAGTCCGAAGACTTCGGCAGTATGAGAAGTCGCGGCCAGCAGCGACGCCTGCTTATTCACATCAGACACACTTGGTTAGTTTCCCGCGAAATTTAATTGACCATATGTCCGTCTTGTCTTTCCAAACACCGGACAGTGTCTCAGGGGCAACTGTCTATGTGGAGATTTTCTTGGTTAAATGCCGCTTACCTCAAAACCTGTCAGCAAGCTGCTGCGGGCTTCAGTCTGTCCGCTCTTGACGGACTGAACCTTCTCAATCACTGTACCCATAAGGATACGGTGTTCTTCTACAATGGAAGCGCCTCGTAGCACTTCCAACAGATTATCTGGCGCCTCTGGTTAGACAGAGGTCGCCGGTGGGACGGGTGCGCCTCCTTCTCTTGATGGAGGCAGCTTGTTGGACTCTGGGGCCATATGGGTCTCCGGATCCATTCCCAGAGGGGGGCCAAATCTCCATCAGGCCTTGTCAATCTCCATCGGGCTTGTTCCCCCATCTGTCCGGCGGCCGAGGTATCGCCCTCTGGCGCCGCCTTGACGGCCTCCCGAACCTCTCCCTAGCATGGGAAGGTCCTTCGGGATAGCACCTCGACGTCTCCCTAGGCCGCGGGAGAGTGAGCGGCTGGCGGTGTCTTGCTGGCCATCTCCTTTGAGTCCAACGAGCCTCTTGATGAGGATCGCTGGGAGCTGTCATGGGCCGGACTGCAATAGCATAATTAATCATGTCAATAATAAAAAGAGAAGAGGTTAGATTTATGGGCATGTATGAGTCTTAGCACTTACGATGCGGCCCGAGGGTTAGTGCGGGGGCTTCGCTCCGGACTGCTATCGACGTCCCATGCGGAGCGGCCTGCGAGCGGGCCTTTCCCCTTCTTGGGGGCCTCCGCCTCCAGAATTATGGAGGCCACCGTCTTCTTCCTCCCTCCATCAGAGGGAGAGTCGATCTTCTCCTCCTCATCGTTGTCGTCTTCGGCGACGGAGGAACGGGTCTTGTCTTCAGATGTCGCGTTCGAAGCACCCTTGCGGAGGGGGCCACTCCGGACCCCTTGGCCTTCCCCGTGGCCTTCTTTGCCAATGCCGTATAGGGCGCCAGCACCAGCATCTTTGCTAAACGTGGACTGACTGGTTCTTTAGGCAGCGGAGCCGGACACCGGATCTGCTTCGCCCTCTTCATCCAGTCCTGAAGAAGCAATGATAATAATAGCTTAGATATCATCCTTGAAACAAGCAAGTAGGGGATGCGTTAAACATAACATACCTCGTTGGCGAGGTGATTGATGTCGTGCCCGCGGTTCACATCCGTGGCCGGCGGCGTCTCGTTGCCCTTGAAGAGCAACTTCCAGGCGTCTCCGTGAGAAGTTTCAAAGAGCCTCTTCAGGGTATGGTGCTTCTTCGGATTAAACTCCCATAGAGGGAGGCTTCGGCTTTGGCACAGGAGAATCCCATGAACTAGCATCACCTGGATTATATCGACAACCTTGATATCCTTGTCCACCATACTTTGAACGCGTGTCTACAGTGCTATCAGCTCATCTGACAATGACCAATTCGGGCTCTTCTCAACCCAGGAGGTGAGCCGCATTGGAGCACTGGAGTGGAATTCGGCAGCGGCGGCCCAGTTTGCGCCGTGGGGTTTTGTGATGTAGAACCATTGTTTCTGCCATTCTTTGACAGTCTCCTGGAAAGTGCCTTTCGGCCAGGAGACATTAGTCAGCTTGCTCACCATGGCACCTTCGCACTCCGCGTGCTGGCCATCCACCACCGTCGGGTTCACATTGAAGACCTTGAGCCACAGCCCAAAGTGGGGTTGGATGCGGAGGAAGGCCTCACACACGATGATGAACACCGAGATGTTGAGGAAAGAGTTCGGGGATAGATCATGGAAGTTTATCCTGTAATAGTACATCAGCCCGCAGACGAAAGGGTGGAGTGGAAACCCTAGCCCGCGGAGGAAATGAGGGATGAATACCACCCTCTCATTGGGCTTCGGTGTGGGGATAACTTTCCCCTGGGCTGGAAGATGGTGGGCAATTTCCTTCGCTAGGTACCCGGCCACCCGAAGCTCAGTAATGTCCTCCTCCTTGACGGAGGAGACAATCCACTTGCCTTGACCTCCGGATCTAGACATGGTTGAGTGCTGGCTTGAGTGGGAAGAAGATGAGAGCTTGGGCGTTGAAGCTCAAGAGTGGAAGGGCAGAGGAAGAGAGAAGGCATGGGAGAAGAAGGGGGAATCCTTATCCCCTTATAAAGGCAGTGAATATCGAACGCCTCCCCACTCGCCTTAAAACTCGCCTATTCCCAAGGGCTGTGTAAACAGGCATGGCTGGGTTACCCATGCCCGAATTGATGAAAATCCCACAATAAGGGGACACGATCTCTGCTTTGACAAGATGTGCCAATGGCAACCGCATCTTGAATCATGGAGCGGCAGACGAAAAGCGGTTTGAAATTATGACCGGGCAAACGTGATGTCATACTACAAAAAGTTGTCAGCAGATTGGACTCATGGAAAATTATATTCCCTCTACGGTTGTGTGTGGTGCCTGTGTTACAGGTCCGGACACATTCAATACGTCCGCAGATTATCTTGGAGTTCGGAAGGAGGAACCCGCCTTGCAATGCTGAAGACAGATCTACGGGCTAGATACCTTGTCATTGAAGCCAGGTTCAGGGGCTACTAAGGGAGTCCTGGACTAAGGGGTCCTCAGGCGTCCGGCCTGTTAGCCATGGGCCGGACTAATGGGTTGTGAAGATACGAAGACTGAAGACTGCACCAGTGTCCGGATGGGACTCTCCTTGGCGTGGAAGGCAAGCTTGGCGACCAAATATGTAGATTCCTTTCTTTGTAACCGACCTTGTGTAACCCTAGATCCTCCCGATGTCTATATAAACCGGAGGACTTAGTCCTGAGGGGGGAGATATTCATTACCATAGCCATACAAGCTAGACCTCTAGGGTTTAGCCATTACGATCTCGTGGTAGATCAAATCTTGTAATACTCACATTCATCAAGATCAATCAGGAAGGACGTATGGTATTACCTCCATAGAGAGGGCCCGAACCTCGGTAAACATCGTGTCCCCTGTCTCCTGTTACCATCGACCTTAGACGCACAGTTCAAGACCCCCTACCCGAGATCTGCTGGTTTTGACACCGACAGAGCTAAAGGTAGAACAAATATCCCCTCAAGTTCTATCGACCACCGATACAACTCTACGCACGCTTGACGTTTGCTTTACCGGAAACAAGTATGAAACTATTTTGTAGGTATAAATCTTCGAGTACTTTGCGAGAGTCAAACTATGAATAAATTGCAAGGTAATAAAAGTGGATAGCTTGTGTCAACAAGAAAGTCATTTGTCCCTAGGCAATCGATAACAAGTACCGGTAATCTTTCTTGTAATTTTATATGAGGGAGAGGCATGAGCTAACATACTTTATCTACTTGGATCATATGCACTTATGATTGGAACTCTAGAAAGCATCTGCAACTACTAAAGATCTTTATGGTCGTGAAACCCAACCATAGCATTAAGTATTGTCTCCTCTTTACTCCCATACGCCATAGCCCACCTATCCGCGTTTAAGTTTTTGTCACTCCCGCGACACTGACAATAAGCAAACCATGAACGTATTGCAACACCCTACAGCAAGGGACCCTCACGTTTGCGCTAGACGGAGGGCACCCTAGGACAACACCATAAATAAAATATACAATCATACCAATCAAGATCATGATTAACCCACAGGACAAAACAGATCTACTCAAACATCATAGGATAACCATAGATCATTGGGAAATAATATATGGAGTTGAGCACCATGTTTAAGTAGAGATTACAGCGGGGAGAAGAGGTGTTACAGCGCTGCATATAGGGGAGAGAGTTGGTGATGACGGTACCAAGATTTTTGATGTAGATCACCGTCCTGTTCGTTGCCCCGACGGCACTCCGGCGCCACGGGAAGCGAGGGGGAGAGAGCCCCCCCTTCTTCTTCTTCTTCCTTGGCCTCCCCCTAGATGGGAGGAGGGTTCCCCCTCTGGTCCATGGTCTCCATGGCGGCGGAGGGGAGGGAGTCCCTCCGAGATTGGATCTCCCTCTTTGTTTTTTTCTGTTTCGCGTCCCCCAGATCTGGCCGAAAACCGTTTCTTATATTTTCGGAGATCCGTAACTCCGATTGCGCTGAGATTTTAACATGATTTTTTTCTGGATATAAGCTTCCTTGCGCCCGAAATACAGCTCCAACTGATGTACGAGGTGGGTACAATCCACCACCGCGCGCGAGGCTCCTACCCATGTGCTGGTGTATCGTGCCCTGTGTGGGCCTCCGTTTGCGGTGATTCCAACTCCCAAAAATCACAAATATTTCAAAATAAATCTCTGTATTTTTTATTGCATTTGGACTTCGTTTGATATGGATACTCTGTGATACAAAAAACATGCAGAAAATAGGAACTGGTACTGGGCACTGGATCAATAGGTTAGTCCAATAAATCATATAAAAATTGCCAAAGTATGTGAAAGTGGTATAATATTGGCATGAAACAATAAAAAATTATAGATACGACGAAGACGTATCACATTCCTTAATGGATATCTTAAAGAAGAGTTGTACATGATGCAACTAGAAGGTTTTGTCGATCCTAAAGGTGCTAACGAAGTGTGCAAGCTCCATCGATCCATTTTTGGACTGGTGCAAGCCTCTCGGAGTTGGAATATACGCTTTGATAGTGTGATCAGAGCATATGGTTTTATACAGACTTTTGGAGAAGCGTATATTTACAAGAAAGTGAGTGGGAGCTCTATAGCATTTCTAATATTATATGTGGTTGACATATTATTGATTGGAAATAATACAGAATTTCTGGATAGCATAAAAGGATACTTGAATAAGAATTTTTCAATGAAAGACCTCGGTGAAGCTGCTTATATATTGGGCATCAAGATCTATAGAGATAGACCAAGACACTTAATTGGACTTTCACAAAGCACATACCTTGATAAAGTTTTGAAGAAGTTCAAAATGAATCAGTCAAAGAAAGGGTTCTTGCCTATGTTACAAGGTGTGAAGTTGAGTCAGACACAATGCCCGACCACTGCAAAAAATAGAGAGAAAATGAAAGTCATTCCCTATGCCTCAGCCATAGGTTCTATCATGTATGCAATGTTGTGTACCAGACCTGATGTGTGCCTTTCTATAAGTTTAGCAGGGAGGTACCAAAGTAATCCATGAGTGTATCACTGGACAGCGGTGAAGCACATCCTGAAATACCTGAAAAGGACTAAGGATATGTTCCTCGTTTATGGAGGTGACAAAGAGCTCGTCGTAAATGATTACGTGGATGCAAGCTTTGAAACTGATCCGAATGACTCTAAGTCACAAACCAGATACGTATTTATATTGAATGGTGGAGCTGTCAGTTGGTGCAGTTCCAAGCAGAGCGTCGTGGCGGGATCTACGTGTGAAGCGGAGTACATAACTGCTTAGGAAGCAACAAATGAAGGAGTTTGGATGAAGGAGTTCATATCCAATCTAGGTGTAATACCTAGTGCATCGGGTCCAATGAAAATCTTTTGTGACAAGACTGGAGCAATTGCCTTGGCAAAGGAATCCAGATTTCACAAGAGAACCGAACACATCAAGAAACGCTTCAATTCCATCCGCAATCAAGTCAAGGATGGAGACATAGAGATTTGCAAGATACACACGGATCTTAATGTTGCAGACCCGTTGACTTATTCTCTCTCGTGAGGAAAACATGATCAGCAGCAAGACTCCATGGGTGCTAGAATCATTACTATGTAATCTGTATTGACTAGTGCAAGTGGGAGACTGAAGGAAATATGCCCTAGAGGCAATAATAAAGTTGTTATTTATATTTCCTTATATCATGATAAATGTTTATTATTCATGCTATAACTGTATTAACCGGAAACTTAGTGCATGTGTGAATACATAGACAAACAGAGTGTCCCTAGTATGCCTCTACTTGACTACCTCATTAATCAAAGATGGTTAAGTTTCCTGATCATAGACATGTGTTGTCATTTGATGAATGGGATCACATCATTAGAGAATGATGTGATGGACAAGACCCATCTGTTAGCTTAGCATAATGATCGTTTAGTTTTATTGCTATTGCTTTCTTCATGACTTATACATGTTCCTCTGACTATGAGATTACGTAACTCCCGAATACGGGAGGAACACCTTTTGTGATATCAAACATCACAATGTAACTGGGTGATTATAAAGATGCTCTATAGGTGTCTCCGATGGTGTTTGTTGAGTTGGCATAGATTGAGATTAGGATTTGTCACTCCGTGTATCAGACATGTATCTCTGGGCCCTCTCGGTAATGCACATCAATATAATCCTTGCAAGCAATGTGACTAATGAGTTAGCTATGGGATGATGCATTACGAAAAGAGTAAAGAGACTTGCCAGTAACGAGATTGAACTAGGTATGATCATACCGACGATCGAATCTCGGGCAAGTAACATACTAATGACAATGGGATTGACATATGTTGTTATGCGGTTTGACTGATAAAGATCTTTGTAGAATATGTAGGAGCCAATATGAGCATCCAGGTTGCTATTGGTTATTGACTGGAGATGTGTCTCAGTCATGTATACATACTTCTCGAACCCGTAGGGTCCGCACGCTTAACGTTCGATGACGATTTGTATTATGAGTTATGTGATTTGATGACCGAAGATTCTTCAGAGTCCCGGATGAGATCACAGACATGACGAGGAGTCTCAAAATGGCCGAGAGGTAAAGATTCATATATTGGAAGATTGCATTTGTGTAACGCCCCGAGACCGATGTGCGAGGTGTCCTCCAGTTATTCGCTGTTGTTGCCTTGTCATTGCTTGCGTGTCATGCATCTCATATCATGTCATCATGTGCATTTCATTTGCATACATGTTCGTCTCATGCATCCGAGCATTTTCCCCGTTGTCCATTTTGCAATCCGGCGCTCCTATGTCACCCGGTGTCCTTTTGTACCTCTTTTCATGTGCGGGTGTTAAATCTTCTCGAATTGGACCGAGACGTTCCATGCAGCCTTGGTTTACTACCGGTAGACCGCCTGTCAAGTTTAGTGCCATTTGGACTTTGTTTGATACTCGAACGGTTAACCGAGAGACCGAAAAGGCCTCGTGTGTGTTGCAGCCCAACACCCCTCCAAAGTGGCCCAAAACCCACCTAAACCTCCTCCATCATCTTTGTCGTTCGATCACGATCGCTGGCCGAAAACCGCACCTCATTTGGAGCTTCCTAGCTCCCTCTACCTATAAATATGTGGCTCTCCCCAAAATTCACGGACGAGACCCTAGTCTTCCTCCCCTCGCGCCGCCGGACGTTTCTTGCTGCCGCACCGGACATGTCCGCCCTCCACATCACTCCGACCAATGGCGTCGTGCCACGTCAGCTTCCCCGCCGCCTCAGCCACTCAGGCTTCGCCACCTCAGCGCGGACCGCGCCCCACTTCGCCGCACAAACCGCCGAAGCCCGCCGGGGCCCGAGGCCGGCCCGCGCCCCGCGCCCGTTCACCGCCGCGACGCCCGCGCGCGCCTCCGCCGCCCCAAGCTACTCGCGCCAGCGCCGCCACCTTCGCCCGTTGAACCTCGCCAGCGACCTCCACCCGCCTCGCCGCCCGTTTCCCGCCGTCGCCGCTGCCGTTCTCCGCCGGGAGCGCTCTCTCCTCGCCGTCTCAGTGCCGGATCCGGTAGCCGCCGCCACGGATCTGCCCTCCTCGCCTGGCTTCCTCGCCGTCCCCACGCTCCGGTCAACGGAGTCGGAGGTAGCCGCTGCCATGGCCTCGCTCGGCTCCTGTCGAGGAGACGACGAGCGCCCGCTCGTGGGCCGCCTCTCCCCTCACGCCCGTGGGCCCTGTCTTGGGCCACATCAGCCACCGGCCCAACAGCGCCTCTCCCTCAGGACCACCTCGCCTATTCTCCTCTTGGGCCGAGCCCACTGGGTGAGCTGACCATAAATCCCGCTCCGAGCACACTTTACTATTCTACACTCAGATCCAGACTTGGTGTTTTTTCCTCTAAGTCCCAGTTCCCAGTAATTTTATGCATACTTTGACGCATCATAACTTCCTCATCGTGGCTCCGATTCGTGCGTGTAGCATATCAAAATGTTCGTCTCGACGAGTACATCATTTCATCTCATTGCATCATTTGCATTTGAGCTCATCTGGATGCATGAAATGTCGTTGGAAGAGGGCTATGTGATGATTATGTCAGATCTGTTTCAGCAAATGGCATTTTGTCATTTTTTCCATGATTAGTGTGTGCATACTATGATGTTCTGTTATTGTTTTTATGCCATATGTTAATGTTGTTTCCTAGTGATCCATGCCTCTTTTGAGGATGATCAGTAAGGATGTTTTGTTAATATTGTGGTGTTCTATCCATCCATGTCTTTGTTTGCAATTATGGAGCACCCTATCTTGAGTCAATCGAGCTCTACTTTTGCTATAAAATGTTCCTGGCAGATTGTTAACATGTTTAGCAATTTTGCCGAGCTTGTTGTTATTGATCCTTGCATGCAATGTTGTTGTTCTTGCCATTTCTAGCTTCTATGCCATGTCTATTTCTTGGGTGTATGCTTAGTTTGTCATGCAATGCCTCATAGTGAGTGCATTGAGCTCGTAAACATGCCTACTTGTTAATCTGTTTTGCATGCTCCAGTTTTTCACTAAGTCTGAATCTGTTTACGTTTTTGCTATGTTCACATGCTTGCAATTGTATTTTCTGATCCCTTTTGGCTCATGGTCACTAAGGGACTTTTGTTATATGCTTAGAGTAGCTTCATGACATGCCTTGCTTTGCCATGATATGTTACTGTAGCATGTAGTTTTCATGCTCTGAAGATTGCTTCCTGATGATAAATTCCTGACATGCTGTTAATTTCAATAAGTCTGAAACCTGTTATCTTTTGCACTTTTGCCATGCTTGTTTGAACGTATTATTGAGTGAATTAGCCATAGCTCAGTGTTCATCTTTTGTCAAGCATCATGAGTGGATCCCTGCCATGTATTTTGTTGCTATGCCTGAGTGCTGTAGCATATTTATCTTGATGCATTTAGTTGGTCACTTGCTGATTATCGCAGACCGGTGCCATATTTGTTTCGCTTGCCATTTCCAAACCGTGCATCCGATTCCGGTGATCTTTATATCGATTTCAAACGAAATAACCTCCCCTTTACATCGGCACTCTTGGATTTCCAAGTTGAGGCTAGGTTCAATAATTCCTTTCCAAATCATGCATATGCATCACATACCGCATCCCGCATATCATACCATGTTCGTGTGTGGTTTGTTTACTAAGTTGTGTGCTTC
Organism: Triticum dicoccoides; assembly: GCF_002162155.2. Lineage (NCBI taxonomy): Eukaryota > Viridiplantae > Streptophyta > Magnoliopsida > Poales > Poaceae > Triticum > Triticum dicoccoides. The sequence continues at coordinate 457,698,595 of NC_041382.1, read as the reverse complement.
TTTCCGGTGTTGCTTCTCCGGGTTGGTTCCGATTACATCGCGTTTGTGAGGACCCGTTCGACTACGTCCCCTTGTCTTCTTTATGGACTCGTTCTTCTTCCTTGCGGGATTTCAGGCAAGATGACCATACCCTCGAAATCAGTTCTATCTTTGCTTGCTAGTTGCTCGCTCTTTTGCTATGCCTATGCTATGATACCTACCACTTGCTTATTATGCCTCCCGTATTGTTAAGCCAAGCCTCTAACCCACCTTGTCCTAGCAAACCGTTGTTTGGCTATGTTACCGCTTTGCTCAGCTCCTCTTATAGCGTTGTTAGTTGCAGGTGAAGATGGGAGCTTATTCCATGTTTTGAACTTGGATATTTTGTTGGGATATCACAATATTCTCTTATTTAATTAATGCATCTATATACTTGGTAAAGGGTGGAAGGCTTGGCCTTATGCCTGGTGTTTTGTTCCACTCTTGCCGCCCTAGTTTCCGTCATATTGGTGTTATGTTCTCGGATTTTGCGTTCCTTACACGGTAGGGTTATAATGGGAACCCCTTGAAAGTTCGCCTTGAATAAAACTCCTCCAGCAAGGACTGACATTGGTTTTACCATTCGCCACCTAGCCTTTTTCCCTTGGGAGTCGCACATCCCGAGGGTCATCTTTATTTTAACCCCCCCGGGCCAGTGCTTGTCTAAGTGTTGGTCCAAACTGAGCGATGTCCGGAGCTACCAGGGGCAACTCTGGGCTAGCCCACCCGACGTCTTGCTCATCCGGTGTGCCTTGAGAATGAGATATGTGCAGCTCCTATCGGGATTTGTCGCCACCTCTCGGTGGTCTTGATGGACTTGTTTTACCATTGTCGAGGATGTCTTGTAACCGGGATGCCGAGTCTGATCGGATTATCTTGGGAGAAGGAATATCCTTCGTTGACCATGAGAGCTTGTGATGGGCTAAGTTGGGACACCCCTGCAGGGTTTTGAACTTTCGAAAGCTGTGCCCGCGGTTATGGGCAGATGGGAGTTTGTTAATGTCCGGTTGTAGAAAACCTAAAGTTTATTTAATTAAAATATATCAACCGCGTGTGTTACCGTGATGGTCTCTTTCCGGCGGTGTCTGGGAAGTGAACACGGTGTTGGAGTAATGCTTGACGTAGGTTGTTCTAGGATCACTTCTTGATCATAGTTGTTCGACCGTGCTTTTGCCTTCTCTTCTCGCTCTCATTTGCGTATGTTAACCACCAAATATACTAGCCGCTTGCTGCATCTCCACCTCATACCTTTTACCTACCCATAAGCTTAAATAGTCTTGATCGCGAGGGCGTGAGATTGCTGAGTCCCCGTGACTCACAGATACTTCCAAAACCAGTTTGCAGGTGCCGATGTTACCATGCAGGTGACACAACCGAGCTCAAGGAGGAGCTCGATGAAGATCGTGTTCGTTATGTGTTCCGTTTCCAGTTGATCAGTAGTGGAGCCCAGTTGGGACGATCGGGGATCTGTAGCTTTTGGGGTAGTCTTCTTTTATTTTGGTTCCATAGTCGGACCTTGATTGTATTCTGGATGTTGTAATGTTATATTCATGTATTGTGTGAAGTGGTGATTGTAAGCCAACTATGTATCTCTTGCCCTTATGTATTACATGGGTTGTGTGAAGATTACCTCATTTGCGACATTTCTTTCAATGCGGTTATGCCTCTAAGTCGTGCTTCGACACGTGGGAGATATTGCCGCATCGAGGGTGTTACAAGTTGGTAATCAGAGCCTTCCCCGACTTTAGGAGCCCCCCTGCTTGATCGAATCGCTGGCGTTGTTGAGTTTAGAAAAATGTTTTGAGTCATTTAGGATTATATATATCGGAGAGTAGGATTCTTTTTAATCCTCAGTCCCTTCGTCGCTCTGGTGAGGCATCCTGACGTAGAGTTTTGACTCTTCTCTTCTCAAATTTCACTAAAAAAATTTTAGGATCACGCGGGTATCTTGGAATTGTTCCGTTGGTTTTGTGACGAGAACATTGTTCTTGGTGCCTCCTGACATTTAGGGGTTGTGGCAGTGTCCCGGGGAGTTGAGCTCTGAGGTGTTGTCATCACAATTTTATCGTTGCAGTTCTGGAATACCTGAGTTTCGCCGACATCAAAAATCTCTTTTATGCAGTTGTTGGTGAGATAACCTCGACGCCACCCAGTACTGGGGAGGGAGTTCGGGAGTATTGCCATAACTCATATAACGGATGCTTTTCGAAGGTTGAGGTAATTTCCGAAGGTTTCTTGGTTATGTGTTGAAGGATGGATACAGCTGGATGTAGGATTTGCTAGTTTTGGGTGAGATATTATGCTTCCCCTGTATCCCCAACACCTGATTGCATAACTGGAAAGTTTCGGGAGTTTATAAGTGGGAATTCAAGTAGATCCTAGGATATCTTTCCGACAGTTGTATGATATGAAATTGGGGTTCGACGTCTAGTGGTCCACCTATCCACGGTTGGTTTTATAGTGGTCTTGTTGTGTCTTAAAGAGTCCTTGGCTATGCCGACTCGGGGACGCTTCGTATGTCATGTGCACTGCCTTGTACATGATGGTGCTGTACGATCAAGCCCGTGTAGGCCCCACCACGAAAACTTCGGACGAAATCTCTATCATATGTTTGTTCCGGCTTATTCTGCAAGCCAATCCTTTGTTTTGTTTTGAGTTGTGGTATTCGAGTTGCTTCGAAGTCAAGTGTTGATTCCATACCTTCCCCAAATGGTGTTCTCATATTTCTATGTGAATACTAATCCTTCTCGTTCATCGAGTATGCCATGTCAATCCTTTTCACCAGTGTGTTTTCTCTTCAAGTGGATCCGATCATTTCAACATCCACAAGATCAAGTATCAGTTTCTTCTAAACGGTGTTTGTTTCATCCGTCTCCAAGTTGCCTTTGTTTTCCCACCCTCCCACCCTTGTTTTTCTTGAAGGATTCAGATTTCTTCATCAAGTATCCATCTTATTCATGTGAAGTCTCTCCATTCTTTTCTTTCAATGTTCGTATTCGGTGATTCTCATGAAGATTCTAAGGAAGTTTCAAGTTCATCATTCGTCATTCTTTTCTTCTCCGGTGGATCTAATTCAAGCTTTGTTCATCATATCCTTTTCCTCGTTTCAAATACCTTCTCATGCCGGTGCACCTCTTAATCATCCACTTCTCACTATTCAATTGTTTCGGAGTGCTCAAGATATCTCGAAGATTCGTGTTTCCATTATACATTCGTTCAAGCTCTTTCGAGCATGTTATCTCATTCAAGCCAGTTAATTCAACCGGTGCAACATCTCTTTTAAATCATTTCTACGGTGTATCTTTTGAGTGGGCCCTAACCCACAGGTCTTTTCCCAGGATCTTACCTGACTCTTCTTATTTTCCCGGAGCTATTCCCAAATTCTTTTCGAAGTTTGACGTAAGAATGATTCATCATCAGTCATATGTATTTCTCCAAGATCTTTCAAATTCTTTTCAATGTTGGTTCAACTTTTCCATTCTTCTTTATTCCGGAGTATCTCAACAATTTGGTGGTGTTTCTCGTCGTAATTCTCAGATTTCGATGACCAAAGAAGAGTTTTTCCTCCATATCTTATCCGCTCTCTCAGAGATTCGTGATTCTAGCTTGTTGTCATCCTCTCATAATTATTTTCGATTGTGGGAATTCTTTTCACCCATCCGGAGCAATTCAGGAGTCTTTTCAGTTTGATTATTCGGAGCCAATCATTTCAGAAGATTTATTCATTCTCAGCTTTCAGTTATCGCCCTCCAAATCTTACCGGTGCGTCATCCAAGTATTCTCTTCCCAGCTCGGGATCTCTTTGATTCACTTGTATCTAAACTCTCTCAAGCATCTTCGTTCATTTGCAAATTCTTCCCGGTGTTTCGTTATCTTTTATTCGTTCATTTCCAATCCTTATGGTGGTTCGTTCAAGATTTCTCTTCCTTCTTTAGCATATCAATTTATTCGTTGTTTCAATCCTTCCGGTGGATCGTTGAAGACCTTCTCAAGTTTGTGCTATATCTATCTTAATCCTTTTTACGAGAATAAGTAGTATGCCAAATCTGTTGCTTGTCATCAACTTAAATTGATGAAGGATACACATAACATAATTCTTATTCTTGCTTCATCCAAATGATGGATTCGTTCCTTCAGAGTTTGTTCACAATAACTAATTCTCGTTGTCAACTATTCATCTTATCTTTTTTCCCGGAGTTCCAACCTCTTTCAATTATATCGCCACGGAGATCCATCTAATCATTGCAAGGATTCATCTTGTGTTTTCAACTTCTCTTTCTTTTCGTTATCTTTTTGTTACTGGAGTTCTTCATGGAGGCTCTACATGTTGGTTCATCAAAGATTCAATTCCTTCTTGAAATGTTCATCAAGATTCTTTTCAGACGAGCTCAAGCATTCTTCTTCTTGCAATCCGGAGTGCAATTCTTTATTCTGTATCATTGAAGGTGGTATTATGTCATTCTTGATAACTTGAGTTCATGTTTCACGATTCACTTGTTGTTAAGAATGAAATATTTTAAATCCACCAATCTATTCGTTGGAGTTATCTTGCATCATGTTTCACCTAAAGCCTTCCCTAAGGATTGTTGCTATTTGTGGTGCTTATAAATGATCCAAGTTCTTTATTTATCCTCCCGGTGAAATAATCTTCTCGTCTCCTTGTTCACATCAAACCAATTTATCGTTTCCGTTAGTGGCAGAATTTCACCCCGTAGCGTTGAGATGTTCTTCATAAGCCCACTACAAGCTTACTCTTTTCGTTGTTGGTTTCCAACAACTCCGTTTGACCCTTCTCCTAAGGATGCCTTTTCAAGATCTTTTGTGGCAGAAGTTGGCATTTTCTTCTCCATTCTTTTATTTCAATTATCTTTATTCTATTCCTTCTCCCGGAGGTCTAGTGATGCTGCTGTTTTCACTCCTCATCTCGGTTTGTCAAGATCATGTTCAATTTCTTCCATTTACAGTCGAAGTGCTGTCCAAATTATATCAGTCTTATTCCTCTCTCTCTTGTTTAACCGGAGTGTCTTGTCCTCTGCTCAAGTTCTTTTCATCGTATCAAGTCTTGCATAACTTCTCATCCGGAGTGCTGCTCGAAGTTCTTCTTCCTTGTCCCTCTTTTCTAACGGAGTGTTTTCAACTTCGTTCATCTCCGTTGTATTCTTTTCTGGAAATGGCTTAACCTTTTCAAGGTTCTTGGTTTCACTCGTTTGTCAAAGAAGCAACTTAGTTTTACCTCTTCTCTTTCTCTTTCGTTTTTCCCTCCGGTGCCATTCTAGATCTTGGGACGAGATCCTCTCGTAGTGGTGGAGTGTTGTAACGCCCCGAGACCGATGTGCCAGGTGTCCTCCAGTTATTCGCTGTTGTTGCCTTGTGATTGCTTGCATGTCATGCATCTCATATCATGTCATCATGTGCATTTCATTTGCATACATGTTCGTCTCATGCATCCGAGCATTTTCCCCGTTGTCCACTTTGCAATCCGGCGCTCCTATGTCACTCGGTGTCCTTTTCTACCTCTTTTCGTGTGCGGGTATTAAATGTTCTCGAATTGGACCGAGACTTACCATGTGGACTTGGTTTACTACCGGTAGACCGCCTGTCAAGTTTCGTGCCATTTGGTCTTCGTTTGATACTCCAACGGTTAACCGTGGGACCGAAAAGGCCACGTGTGTCTTGCAGCCCAACACCCCTCCAAAGTGGCCCAAAACCCACCTAAACATACTCCATCATCTCGGTCGTTCGATCACGATCGCGTGGCCGAAAACCGCACCTCATTTGGAGCTTTCTAGTTCCCTCTACCTATAAATATGTGGCTCTCCCCGAAATTCGTGGACGAAACCCTAGTCTTCCTCCCACGCGCCGCCGGACGTTTCTTGCCCCCGCGCCGGACATGTCCGCCATCCACATCACTCCGACCAATGACGTCGGGCCACGTCAGCTTCCCCGCCGCCTCAGCCACTCAGGCTTCGCCACCTCAGTGCGGACCGCGCCCCACTTTGCCGCACCACCCGCCGAAGCCTGCCGGGGCCCGAGGCCAGCCCGCCCTAGACCAGATCTAGGCCGCGCCCCGCGCTCGTTCGCCGCTGCGACACCCGCGAGCGCCTCTGCCGCCCCAAGCTACTCGAGCCGGCGCCGCCACCTTCGCCCGTTGAACCTCGCTGGCGACCTCCACCCGCCTCGCCGCCCGTTTCCCGCCGTTCTCCGCGGGGAGCGCTCGCTCCTCGCCGTCTCAGTGCCGGAACCGGTAGCCGCCGCCACGGATCTGCCCTCCTCGCCTGGCTTCCTCGCCGTCCCCGCGCTCCGGTCGCCGTAGTCGGAGGTAGCCGCCGCCATGGCCTCGCCCGGCTCCTGTCGACGAGACGACAAGCGCCCGTTCGTGGGCCGCCTCTCCCCTCGCGCTCGTGGGCCCCGTCTTGGGCCACCTCAGCCGCCGGTTCAGCAGCGCCTCTCCCTCAGGACCACCTCGCCTCTTCTCCTCTTGGGCCGAGCCCACTGTGTGAGCTGACCATAAATCCCGCTCCGAGCACACTTTACTATTCTACGCTTAGATCCAGACTTGGTGTTTTTTTCCTCTAAGTCCCAGTTCCCAATTTTATGCATACTTTGACGCATCATAACTTCCTCATGGTGGCTCCGATTCGTGCGTGTAGCATATCAAAATGTTCGTCTCGACGAGTACATCATTTCTTCTCATTGCATAATTTGCATTTGAGCTCATCTGGATGCCCGAAATGTCGTTGGAAGAAGGCTATGTGATGATTATGTCAGATCTGTTTCAGCAAATGGCATTTTGTCATTTTTGCCATGATTAATGTGTGCATGCTATGATGTTTTGTTATTGTTTTTATGCCATATGTTCATGTTATTTCCTAGTGATCCATGCCTCTTTTGAGGATGATCAGTAAGGATGTTTTGTTAATATTGTGGTGCTCTATCCATTCATGTCTTTGTTTGCAATTATGGAGCACCCTAGCTTGAGTCAATCGAGCTCTACTTTTGCTATAAAATGTTCCTGGCAGATTGTTAACATGTTTAGCAATTTTGCTGAGCTTGTTGTTGTTGATCCATGCATGCTATGTTGTTGTTCTTGCCATTTCTAGCTTCTATGCCATGTCCATTTGCTGGGTGTATGCTTAGTTTTTCGTGCAATGCCTCATAGTGAGTGCATTGAGCTCGTAAACATGCCTACTTGTTAATCTGTTTTGCATCCTCCGGTTTTTCACTAAGTCTGAATCTGTTTACGTTTTTGCTATGTTCACATGCTTGCAATTGTATTTTCTGATCCCTTTTGGCTCATGGTCACTAAGGGACTTTTGTTATATGCTTAGAGTAGCTTCATGACATGTCTTGCTTTGCCATGATATGTTCCTATAGCATGTAGTTTTCATGCTCTAAAGATTGCTTCCTGATGATAAATTCCTGACATGCTATTAATTTGAATAAGTCTGAAACCTGTTATCTTTTGCACTTTTGCCATGCTTGTTTGAACCTATTATTGAGAGAATTAGCCATAGCTCAGTGTTCATCTTTTGTCAAGCATCATGAGTGGATCCCTTCCATGTATTTTGTTGCTATGCCTGAGTGCTGTGGCATATTTATCTTGATGCATTTAGTTGGTCACTTGCTGATTATCGCAGACCGGTGCCATATTTGTTTTGCTTGCCATTTCCAAACCATGCATCCGATTCTAGTGATCTTTATATCGATTTCAACCGAAATCACCTCCCCTTTACAGTGGCACTCTTGGATTTCCAAGTTGAGGCCAGATTCAATCATTCCATTCCAAATCATGCATATGCATCACATACCGCATCCCGTATATCATACCATGTTCGTGTGTGGTTTGTTTACTATGTCGTGTGCTTCTTTCCGGTGTTGCTTCTTCAGGTTGGTTCCGATTACATAGTGTTTGTGGGGACCCGTTCGACTACGTCCTCTTGTCTTCTTCATGGACTCGTTCTTCTTCCTTGTGGGATTTCAGGCAAGATGACCATACCCTCGAAATCACTTCTATCTTTGCTTGCTAGTTGCTCGCTCTTTTGCTATGTCTATGCTATGATACCTACCACTTGCTTATCATGCCTCCCATATTGTTAAGCCAAGCCTCTAACCCACCTTGTCCTAGCAAACCGTTGTTTGGCTATGTTACCGCTTTGCTCAGCCCCTCTTCTAGCGTTGTTAGTTGCAGGTGAAGATTGGAGCTTATTCCATGTTTGGAACATGGATATTTTGTTGGGATATCACAATATTCTCTTATTTAATTAATGCATCTATATACTTGGTAAAGGGTGGAAGGCTCGGCCTTATGCCTGGTGTTTTGTTCCACTCTTGCCGCCCTAGTTTCCGTCATATCGGTGTTATGTTCCCGGATTTTGCGTTTCTTACACGGTTGGGTTATAATGGGAAACCCTTGACAGTTCACATTGAATAAAACTCCTCAAGCAAGGCCCAACATTGGTTTTACCATTCTCCACCTAGCCTTTTTCCCTTGGGAGTCGCACATCCCGAGGGTCATCTTTATTTTAACCCCCCCGGGCCAGTGCTTGTCTAAGTGTTGGTCCAAACTGAGCGATGTCCAGAGCTACCAGGGGAAACTCTGGGCTAGCCCACCCGACGTCTTGCTCATCCGGTGTGCCTTGAGAAAGAGATATGTGCAGCTCCTATCGGGATTTGTCGGCACATCTGGGTGGTCTTGTTGGACTTGTTTTACCATTGTCGAGGATGTCTTGTAACCGGGATGCCGAGTCTGATCGGATTGTCTTGGGAGAAGGAATATCCTTCGTTGACCGTGAGAGCTTGTGATGGGCTAAGTTGGGACACCCTTGCAGGGTTTTAAAGTTTCTAAAGCCGTGCCCGCGGTTATGGGCAGATGGGAGTTTGTTAATGTCTGGTAGTAGAAAACCTAAAGTTTATCTTAATTAAAATACATCAACCGCGTGTGTTACCATGATGGTCTCTTTCCGACGGTGTCCGGGAAGTGAACACGATGTTGGAGTAATGCTTGACATAGGTTGTTCCAGGATCACTTCTTGGTTATAGTTGTTCGACCGTGCTGTTGCGTTCTCTTCTCGCTCTCATTTGCGTATCTTAGCCACCAAATATGCTAGTCGCTTGCTGCAGCTCCACCTCATACCTTTTACCTACCCATAAGCTTAAATAGTCTTGATCGCGAGGGCGTGAGATTGCTGAGTCCACGTGACTCATAGATACTTCCAAAACCAATTTGTAGGTGCCGATGTTACCGTGCAGGTGACGCAACCGAGCTCAAGGAGGAGCTCGATGAAGATCGTGTTCGTTATGCGTTCCGTTTCCAGTTGATCAGTAGTGGAGCCCAGTTGGGACGACCGGAGATCTGTAGCTTTTGGGGTAGTCTTCTTTTATTTTGGTTCTGTAGTCGGACCTTGATTGTATTCTGGATGTTGTAATGTTATATTCATGTATTGTGTGAAATGGCGATTGTAAGCCAACTATGTATCTCTTTCCCTGATGTATTACATGGGTTGTGTGAAGATTACCTCATTTGCGACATTGCTTTCAATGCGGTTATGCCTCTAAGTCGTGCTTCGACACGTGGGAGATAAGCCGCATCGTGGGTGTTACAATTTGGGCACCGGAATGGTTCCGAGAAGTTCAGGCATTTTTCTGAAGTACCAGGAGGTTACCGGAATCCGTCGGGGAAGTGGAGAGATGGAAGAAGGGCCACGAGGTGATGCGCGCCTCCCCCTGCCCAAACCTAATTGGACAAGGGGTGGGGGCACGGCCCCCTCCTTCCTTTCCCTCCGATGGAAGAAAGGAAAAGGGGTGTGGCGAATCCTACTTGGACTAGGAGTCCAAGTAGGACTCCCCCCTGGCGCGCCCCTCCTGGCCGGCCTCCTCACTCCCTCCATCCTTTATATACGTGGCCAAGGGGCACCCCAATAGCACAACAGACAGTCTCTTAGCCGTGTGTGGGACCCCCCTCCATAGTTCAACACCTTGGTCATATCGTCGTAGTGCTTAGGTTAAGCCCTACGCCGGTAACTTCATCATCACCATCGCCACAACGTCGTGCTGACAGAACTCTCCCTCGTCTTCAACTGGATCTATGTAGCGACTCGACCTCAGAAGGTAAAGTCTCTGTGCTTAAGTGTCATACCTGGATCGGTATGCTGACACACATAGTACTCAAGGATTTATAACAGAGGTAAATCACACGTATAAAATAACGTAAATACTATTAACTCAATCCAAATAGTGGAAGTAACAAGGTTGTGGATTCCCACCAACACCAACGACAAAGTTGAGTGTAGAAATCGTAACCCTAACGTATCACTTACTGGTCGTAAGAATCCTGCAACATGAGATGTTGCACCCACAAAGGGTCAGTACATTGAATGTACTGGCAAATTCACACCATAGGATAATGATGAATAATAGCTATCACTACATGCATATATGGCTGGTGGAAAAGCTCTATGGTTATAATGGTTTTTGCAAAAAGCCAATTTTTCCCTACTACAAAGGAATATAATTTATTTAACTACAAAGTTGGTTGAAAATATTGAGAAGGTTCCTCCAACTCAATCCCAAATTAACATCAATAATCCAACAAATTATTTAAGTAACATGATGAGATCAATATGATAATCCAAGAACTAGATACTCAAGATGTCCATAACCGGGGACACGGCTAACCATGATTAGTTTATACACTCTTCAGAGGTTTGCGCACTTTTCCCCACGAGACCCAATCTCCTCCGTTGAATTTCTTGCATTGCCGGGTGTTTGAGAAACGGATGACCGAGACACAGTCTTTCAGAAGCATTAACTCTCTACTCCGGATAGACTATACCACCTACAACCCACTACCTGCTAGTCTATCTTTTCAAGAGCTTCACGCAACTTACTCAACTATGCTAGAGACCATAATAGCTTGTGGCTGCACACGGAAGTTTCTAGCATGAATAATCTTATGATCCCTTTGAGCCTGGGTGGCATTCCATAGGGTGATCACACGGGTCCTCCAGGATCCCCTTGGGCAAACACTGGGTTCTCCAGGTGCCCGGGCAAACCACTGGGTGCTCCAGGGTGCCCCAACCAATCCACCCAGATGTGTATTAAAGTAGCCACCTTAAGTTAACCATTAAATAATAACTCTCACATCTGTCATGAATTCTCTCAAACCAATCCACGTCTACGAGCATAGCATAGCAATATGAGCATAACGTAAAAGTAACTCCCAGGGTTTGAATGCAGGGCAATAGGTTCCTACCGCATCAACTACATCCCGATACCCACATGTTATCAAGTCCTAACCATGCAATGTTTAAGGGTTGAAACTAATGCATAAAAACTGGGTATGAAAGGGACATGATCAAAGTGTGAACTTGCCTTGTACTGTTGATGAACATGATTCGCACTCATAACTCTTGATATTTCTACTCGTCACACTCTGTTCAATCTAACGTGAGCAAGCAATAGTAACCACACATAAGCAATCACTCAAAAGATTGGGAAGAACGAAGAAGACAGTTCGGAAAACATCAAAACCAACAAATAACTCTTTCAACATAAACCAATTTCTAACAGTACCTAAATTAAGTGAATGTGGCCTTATCAGAAAGTTTAAGTCAAGAGGTTCGATTTGCAAAAAGAATCAACTAAATCGGAGTTATAAAAATCAAGTTATGAACAAAAGAAGTTTGAATACAATCTGTTTGAATTAAAATTTTAAAACTTTCAAAAACATTTATAAGTTGTTTTACTGGATAGAGGAGATCGTAACAAAGAAGTGGGCGTTGGTTTGATCTAATTTGGATGAACGAGTAAAAAGTTATGGCTATTTGAAAAATCAGGGCCAAGTTGTTTTACGGAAGAAAAATAGCTACGGCTAAGGTCTAATGTATAAATACGTAGACTAATTGATAATCTAATTATTCTATCATATTAGTCTAGAAATAATAAACTACGAAAGTATAAAAAACAAAGAAAGATACCTTTATAAGGCAGAGAAAAGACGACTTTGGAGAGAAGAGACAATTTTCAGAAGTCGCGCCGGAGAGGAGAAATATATTTTTCTTAAATGAATCTAGTCAAACCAAAATATTGATTTAACCCGAATCGGATAATTTTTGGAGGCTCTATGGATCTATATTTACAGGTGGAAAAGAGTTTTAGGGGTTAAAGGCTAGGCAATGTGGGACTAAACATAGACGAAAATATACGAAACAGAGAAGAAAAAGGCTAACGCCTCGCACGGGCCTAAAGGCCTCGGCCGGCCGCGCGCCGTACACGGGCTGCATTTTTTTCCGAAGTCTATTTTTCTGAAATTTGTTTCAAAAAAGAAAAACTAAACATTAACGAAAATAAAATAAATAAATAAAAAGACAAAAGAAAACAAAAGAAAAACGGGCCGGTGTGACGCCCCGATAATTAAGCTACAGTAATTCCCTGCTAATGATGCCATGTCATCATTATTATTGTTGTTAAACTCGTGTTGGTTTGACTCCGGTCCAAATTCAAATTTCAATTAAAGTCAAGTTTCAAATTTCCCAAACGTGCAAACAAAAATGTTCAAGTTGTTGTAAATAATCATTTGGTAATATTAGTGGGAAATCATCTTTTTACAAAATGGCTAAATGCTCTAAAAATAAATAAAACACGAAAGTTTTTTTAAAAAAGGAAAAGATAAAGCTAATAAAAAAAGAGGGAAAAGAGAACCCCCCTCCCCGCTGAGCCATGGCCCAGATGACCTCGGGGCCTAACAGGCCGACCCACCCTGCCACCTTAACCCCATCCCCCTCCCCGTGACCTAACCGGCCACCACTCCCCCCCACTCCCCCATGATCTCCACCCTCTCCCTCCAGCGCCGCCAGGGGAGAGCCCCGCATGCGAACCCCCCACCTCTCTCGCTTCCTGTCACGCCTCCCCCCGATCTGAACTGGGGCTCGACTCAAACACCTCCCGCCGCCCTACGCCAACGCCACCTCGACCCCGTCGCCTCACCTCCTCACCTCCTCCTCGTCCCGAGTCGAGGCCGCCGTTCCGGACGCCGCGCCCTCAATTCCATCGCCCCGCCGCACTCATCGCGGGCGACCCGGACGCCGCCCCTTCCTCGTCCTCCTCTCCGAGCCCGCTGCCCCATCCCTACGCACTCCTGTGAGGACCCCAATCCTCCTCCTCCCCGTAGCCCGCTCGCCCGCACCGTCCGCGCTCCACGCGTGGCCATCCCCCTGCTCCCCCTTGACTCGTCACCGCGCCTGCTCGCTCGCGGCGCGGGCAGCTCCGCGCGTGCCCATGTCTGCGCCCTTGCTTCCTCGTGCACGCGCCTAACTCCCACCCCGCCGCGCTCACGTGATGCTGCTGCTGCTGCGATGTGTCGTGCCCCTGCTCCGCCCACGCGTCGCAGCCGCCCAGCTCACCACCATCGCCGCCCGGTCCTTGTCCCAGCTTCCTGCGCCCACCACCGTCTCTGCCCCACGGTGCCTGGCCGCGTCCGCCAGGGCCGCTGCCGTCTAGGGCCTCACCCCACTCCCGCTGCGTCCGCCGCGGCGGCCCTCTCCGCTAAACTGAGCCGCCCTGCTCCGGCCGCGGCCATGGCTGCCGGAGCCAGGCCGCGTGCCCGCCCCTTCGCCCGCTACCCCGCGGCACCGTGTCAGGCTGGCGCTCGTCGCCTGATCCGCCCGGCACCCAGCGCCCGTTAGGCCATTCGGGCCCCATGCAACCAGGGAAGCAAACCCCCCTTGAGCATTCCAATATCGCCCATTTGTTTCCCTCTCATGCTTGCATTAGATATGCTACCGCTTTATGTATGATCCTAACCTGATGCATACCCTGTTTTTGTTACCTGCTTTCATACCTTACCTGCTTATCCTAAACTGCTTAGTATAGGCTGGTTAGAGATCCATCAGTGACCCCCACCTTGTCCCAGTTGCCCCGCTTTATGTTCGATGACTCGATCAACGTGATCGATGTCCAGGCCCCGACACCGCACATCAAACCCCCTAGTTGTACGACTCTGCAGATTTACCATCGAGTGCCGAGGGTGGAACCTCTTACATCACTCCTGATGAGATCTCTGCAGTGTAGCTATACGGTCGAGGTCATCGAGGGTGATTTCCTCCTTAGCCACTTCCGTTACGGCTCTGTTGTGCAACCCCTCAAATGTGAACCTCGAGGGTGGATCCTCTTACGTTCACCTTGATGATAACATCAAGTGGAATTCACCGGGGGTGATTCCTCAGGTTTTCCCCTTGGTGTTAGACACACAGTTACTATGGTTACTATGACTTTGCACAGAGCCATGTTACTAAAGACGGGTCGACCCTGAGGGGTTCCCGCGCGAGCTTAATAGTGAGTGATGTGGAGTCGGGTTGACCTGGAAGGTTCCCGCGAGATACTTACGAGGCGTGGCCGGGCATTCTTAGCCCTTGCCGCAAGTACTCGGGACGGGGCGACGGGGTCACATCTTTCGTGAGTCTCAGCTTGTTACCGCGCGTTCCTAATCCACTACGATTTGGATATTTGATCCGAGGGGCCTTTGGCCTGATAGCACTAACCATCACGTGGGCATAGTATGGGCGTTCTACGTCGTATACATCAGCCGAAGCTTAATAGACGTCAGCGACTGAGCGGCGCGCGTCGGTTTGGACTGCGTAAGCACCTGCCTTTTTGAAGGAGGTAGCTAGGTCTGCTCACCAGCCGCCCACGCAACATGCAGGAGTTCCTGGGGCGATGGCCCATGACCCCTGGGGGCATATGTTTAGTCCGGCGTGCTGGCCTCTCTATTAAGCCTAGGTCGGGTTGCGGCGTAGTGTTTGGCCGAGGCCGGGCATGACCCAGGAAAGTGTGTCCAGCCAGAGTTAATCGAGCGTGCTGGGTAAGTTGGTGCACCCCTGCAGGGAAGAAAACATCTATCGATAGCCTGTCCCATGGTAACGGACACTTGGAGTTGTATCCCGATTGATACAACTAGAACTGGATACTTGTGATGAGAAATGAATGGATATGAGAAATGGATAGTATGGCTTTGGGATTGCTTTCTCGCAGGGAGCCGAGAAAGGATCTCTGGCCGAGGTTGATAACACTATTACTACTTTACATTATGTCGATCTGTACTCTTCTATATGCTGCAAGATGCTTGAAGATGCTGGAAGATGCTAGTCTTTGATAGGCTAGGCTTTCCCCTTCTCTTTTGGCATTCTGCAGTTTAGTTCACAGATACAATCCATTTCCTTTGATACAGATGCATACTTAGTTTAGATCTGATGTATGTTTTGCTACCTCGTTTTCTCCCATACCCGATTGTTGCGACCAGATGATGGATCCCAGGATCCAGACGATGCCACTGATGCCTGCTACTACGTGAAGACCGCCAAGGACCAGGAGTAGTTAGGAGGCTCCCAGGCAGAAGGCCTTGCCTTTTCGATCGTAGATGCTTTTGTGCTAGCCTTCTTAAGGCAGACTTGTTCAACTTATGTCTGTACTCAGATATTGTTGCTTCCTAAGACTCTTGTGTATTCGAGCTTATGTATTCGAGCCCTCGAGGCCCATGGCTTGTAATATAAAGCTTATATATTTTTTAATTTGTGTCTAGAGTTGTGTTATGATATCTTCCCATGCGTCCTTGATCTTGATCGTATACAATTGCGTGTATTATTAGTGTACGGTTGAATCGAGGGCGTCACAAGTTGGTATCAGAGCCGAATGCCTGTAGGAATCCCCCTTCCACACTCCTTGGCCGAAGTCGAGTCTAGATATTGCAAAAACTTTTACTAACATGGCGGTGCGGCCCATGGGCTCACATTGCCATTGGGTGGTATTAGGATCTTTTACTCCTCGATCTATACTCTGGGACTCTAATCTCTCTTCTATTCGGGTTAAAATGAATTTTGCTAAATCTAACATTAGGATCTCGTTATCACTTTCACCCGGAGAGCCCTTTATTACTAATGATCATATGTTGCACATGAAGACCCTGAAGATACTCTTCGCTGTTAACCCGAGAACTTGTGTTCATCGCGTTTGCAATTCCCCTTCCACCGCCAACCATTATGGATAACTACATGCAGTTGTCATTCCTACATTCATCCCAGTTGGTCTTGTTATTACAAGATACCCCGAAATACTCGTCGTTGTTTCGATAATCCTTTGAGCTTACAGCCTTGTTGTTCTTTGTCACCTGAATACCCCTACGGACAATTCTCGCACTTATCGAGTATCCGCCCATCCCAAGTTGTTTATGTGTTTCACTAAGGTCTTCAAAATAATATTCGATCTTCCGAAATTCTCTAGCAACTTATTGCCCTTGAAATTCTTGCTTGCTTGCATTATGGTTAATCCCATAAGTATACTAATCTTATTGGCAGCCTTTGTCACTATCATTTTGAGTCCATTGATTCAATATGTTGCGAATGCTCGCAATCCTCAATTAGGTCCTAGAATTCATCCTTCCAACTCAGATGTCATTTTAAACATGAGCTGGATCTCGACCAATCGGATTGCCATCGATTATACCCCTAAGCCTACGCAACTTATCCATCCTTAATCAGAGCGTTTTCTTCTGATCCCTTGATCGGAAATCATAATTCTTTTACATTTGAGCTTTGAATTAGTGAGTTGTTTATATAGTCTGATCTCCTTGCATTGTTTCTTCCTCTGGTTGAGTACCGATGCTCACATCAGATCCCTTGAGGACCACCGGATCCTTTGTTGGATTTTATCCAATAGCGTCCTTCATATTCAATCACTTTGGAAATTCTTGCTCCATTGGTAAATCCTATCCTCTGATTGACCAACCATGCTCTGCTTTCGAGCTTGTGTTATTTATTCCTGAAATTGTGGTATATGCTCCTAAGATGCCTCGATGGGTTGAATCTATGCCTTCCCTAAACGGTGTGAACCCGAAAGATTTCATGGGTCATACTTATCTGGTATTGCACCAGGTAAAACTTTCGACGACTAATGTCATTTTTGAAAAGCGAGAGGTGAATGGAAGGTTATACATTGAAGAAGTGGGAGTCGACCTTGAACTTTGTGTTCCTGCCCATGGACACGATGTATATCCTATCATGGAAGCTTCTTGTAATAGTAGCTATTCCCTTGATATAATATCATTTGGTATCTGTGAATTGAGCCTTTGCAATCGTGGTTCCAATCATACTTTCTCCTTTATTCCATTTCTCGGACTAGTTAAAGCACTTGTCTTCGGCAGATCAATACACCTCCGCAACCTCTATTATGTTCTACCTTCGAGTATTACCCCGTGGAACCTCGATAAAACCACAGAACCATATTACTTCTTATGAGTTCTTCTTCAAGTATTATTTCTCACCGATTCCATTTTTTCCCCGGGTTCTGAGTTGTTAGACACTCAGGGACACCGATAGTGAATCGACTCCGTAATCCGATTCATTAACTCTAAGTAATTTACGTTGCTTATGAGTTTAATAATCCTTCAAGTCATTCCTAGCCCGATCAGCTATATCATTGTCGTGCTAAATTTTAATTGTGCTACCTGGTCCTTACCCCCGGAGCCCCACTTTCGACGATGAGCTAAGATTACGTCGATTTTCCTCAACATATCATTTCGCCTTGAACAACAAGCTTGATTTCGAGTTTGTGTCGTACCCTTGGATCCATTAACCTTTCGCTTCATCATTCCTTTGACTTGATGTCATCACCGATCAATTACATCTTTGTGGAGCCTCCCGACAAAATTTGTCGTGATCGTCAAACAACATTTTGATTCCTTCTAGAATATCAACCAAATTCATGATGACAAGTACCATCCTTGTCCATCGATGATTTGTGTTATCACCGACAACATTATTGCTTTCCCTCCAACACAAACTTGTTCGTGTTTTGTGTTATACCTGGAGACCCGTGATATCTAGCAATTATTCTTCTTTACATTGGAGTATTACCATCTTTTATGTCCAGAATGTCGTAAGAATTTCACCACCTCTTAATAATTCTTGATATAGTAATACTTCTCGCCATCTTCTTCATATCTTGGTCCACGTGTTGTTTCAAACCAGGATAATGTCATCTCGTCAAATTGCGCCGCACCTTTTTCTTCCCAGGCATGCTGACACCAATGAGATCTGAATCTCGGCCAGATATGATGGTTGGGATATATTTTCCAAGAGTCATAACATTGGTCCTTATATATCGGTAAAGTTGATGTCATGCCTATCACCCCTGGCTGGAGGCCCTATTGTTATAGATTCCTTTTCAGCAAGGTTCTCCATTCTTCCATGAGGAAATTGTAAGACTTATTCTATGAGTTGATCCTGATGGATCCTTTGTGTATCTAAAGTCCGACCTTGCTCAAAGACCATGTCAATGCTATCTCGAAGCATGTCTGTGGTACTCCGATTTTCTACAAGAACATTTGAAGCCCAATGCTAAATGTTTCTTGCTCAATTATCCAAACACCGTTGCATGGGTAATGTCATGATATTTCTCTCCCCTTTCCTAAAGGGTTTGCTACGTTATATCCTGTTAAGGATATCATGCTCTGCTTGTACTTGGGAAGGATATACCCTTGAAATATGTGTTTAAACACCTTTTCCTTTCCATTGTTCTGTTTAAACCTGATAATCACTTTTCCTTTCCATTGATTTGTTTAAACCTTCTTGTGATCTATATTATATAAGCAGTAATATATCCCTGCTTATGTAAACACCTCGGCGTACTTTTTTGTCAGCCAGACCCTGTTACTATTGTTTATGACCGGTAGCCGTCGATGGATGAGAACTTTGCTTATTGGTCCGCCTCATTCAACGAGCAGGAAATGGTTCTCTTTGTTCCTCACCCTTGGTACTGATGTTGTTGCCGACATGACTGACAGGCTATCCTCTAACATGCCTTACTTACATGACTGACATCACCGCCCTTCCTACTTTTAACCCACATGGTGGGCCCATAACCCACAGTTCCACAGGATCGAAACCTGACTCTCCTATACACCCTATTGTCAAAGTTATTCCTCATGCTTGACTTCGTATTTGATTCACGGGCCACCTGCCTAGTGGTCTATTCTGGTATCAGACGCAATGCTTAATCCCATTGCTCTAAACCCCTTTCACACTTTGTTTCAGGCAACAAACGATTATCTATGCGCCTGAAACTTCCATTTTGCACCTTCTTACTTTGCTCTCGATAATGTCTTAAGTTTCAAATCGAGAGTTACTTTCCGCCACCTTCCCTAATGTCATCTACTAGATAAGCAACACTATAGAGACTCGATCTTCTGGAATACCCCCTTATCCTTTTCGTAAGTACGATGAAGATGCTAAAGGAAGGACGATAACTTCATCATGATGACTCGAGCAGAGGAATGAAGACATCAATGTGATGGATCGACCTCTTCAAGAAGAGCAACTAAGACCGAGAACACTCGCTAGAATTTCGTAACCAGAACCTCCCCACCTTACACCTCTTAAATCTCGGGATGAGATTTCTTGTAGTAGAGGAGAATTGTGACGCCCGGATAATTAAGCTATAGTAATTCCCTCCTAATGATGCCATGTCATCATTATTATTGTTGTTAAACTCGCGTTGGTTTGACTCCGGTCCAAATTCAAATTTAAATTAAAGTCAAGTTTGAAATTTATCAAACGTGCAAACAAAAATGTTCAAGTTGTTGTAAATAATCATTTGGTAATATTAGTGGGAAATCATCTTTTTACAAAATGGCTAAATGCTCTAAAAATAAATAAAACAGGAAAGTTTTTTTAAAAAAAGGAAAAGACAAAGCTAACAAAAAAGAGGGAAAAGAGAACCCCCCCTCCCCGTTGGGCCACTGCCCAAATGACCTCGGGGCCTAGCAGGCCGACCCACCCCGCCGCCTTAACCCCCTCCCCCTTCCCATGACCTAACCGGCCACCACTCCCCCCCACTCCCACACGATCTCCACCCTCTCCCTCCAGCGCCGCCAGGGGAGAGCCCCACACGCGAACCCCCCACCTCTCTTGCTCGCTATTCTGGATAATGTTGAATTAAATTAATTAAATTAATTCTAAAAATGATTTAAGACTTTAGAAAATCATATAAAATAAAACTGTAGCTCAGATGGAAAAACTTTGTACATGAGAGTTCCTCAGAACGACGAGACGAATCCGGATATGCAGCCCGTTTGTCCGCCACGCATCCCTAGCATAGCGAACATGCAACTTTCCCCCTTTGGTTCATCTACCTGAAAATGTGAAACACTGGGGATATTTTTCCCGGATGTTTCCCCCCTTCACCGGTACCACCTCATACCGCGTTAGGTCACCCCTGACACCGCGTTTTTCCTTGTTATATTTTTGTGATGCTTTGTTTGCCCCGTATTTACTGCTTCTTCCCCCCACTTCTTCCTTGGTAGACCCCGAGACCAACATTGATGCGACTGAGTACGACTACATCCCCGACGACCCCTCCTTGCCAGAGCAACCAGGCAAGCAAACCCCCCTTTAGCGTTCCTATATCCCCCATTTCTTTCCCTCTCATGCCTGCATTAGAACTGCTACTGCTTTATGTATGATCCTACCCTGATGCATAGCCTATTTTTGTTACCTGCTTTCATACCTTACATGCTTATCCTAAACTGCTTAGTATAGGTTGGTTAGAGATCCATCAGTGACCCCCACCTTGTCCAGTTGCCCCGCTTTATGTTCGATGACTCGATCGACGTGATCGACGTCCAGGCCCCAACATCGCACATCGCCCCCCCCCCCCTAGTTG
>NC_041382.1:457610942-457677689 GCF_002162155.2 Triticum dicoccoides | reverse complement strand
GAGGGTAGAACCTCTTAAATCACTCCTGATGAGATCTCTGTAGTGTAGCTATACGGTCCAGGTCATCAAGGGTGATTTCCTCCTTAGACACTTCCGTTACGGCTCTATCGTGCAACCCCTCAAGTGTGAACCTCGAGGGTGGATCCTCTTATGTTCACCTTGATGATAACATCGAGTGGAATTCATCGGGGGTGATTCCTTGGGTTTTCCCCTTGGTGTTAGACACACAGTTACTATGGTTACTATGACTTTGCACTGAGCCATGTTACTAAAGATGGGTCGACCCTGAGGGGTACCCGCGCGAGCTTAATAGCGAGTGATGTGGAGTCGGGTTGACCTGGAAGGTTCCTGCGAGATACTTACGAGGCATGGCCGGGCATTCTTAGCCCTTGCCGCAAGTACTCGAGATGGGGCGACGGGGTCACATCTTTCGTGATTCTCTGCTTGTTACCGCGTGTTCCTAATCCACTACGATTTGGATATTTGATCCGAGGGGCCTCTGGCCTGATAGCACTAACCATCACGTGGGCATAGTATGGGCGTTCTGCGTCGTATACATCAGCCGAAGCTTAATAGACGTCAGCGACTGAGCGGTGTGCGCCGGGTTGGAGTGCGTAAGCACCTGCCTTTTTGAAGGAGGTAGCTTGGTCTGCTCACCGGTCGCCCACGCAACGTGCAGGAGTTCCCAGGGCGATGGCCCATGACCCCTGGGGGAATAGGTTTTGTCCGGCATGCTGGCCTCTCTATTAAGCCTAGGTCGGGTTGAGGCGTATTGTTTGGCCGAGGCCGGGCATGACCCAGGAAAGTGTGTACGACCGGAGTTAATTGAGCGTGGTGGGTAAGTTGGTGCACCCCTCCAGGGAAGAAAACATCTATCGATAGCCTGTCCCATGGTAACAGACACTTGGAGTTGTATCCCGATCGATACAATTAGAACTGGATACTTGTGATGAGAAATGAATTGATATGAGAAATGGATAGTATGGCTCTGGGATTGCTTTCTCGCAGGGAGTCGAGAAAGGATCTCTGGCCGAGGTTGATAACACTATTACTACTTTACATTATGTCGATCTGTACTCTTCTATATGCTACAAGATGCTTGAAGATGCTAGTCTTTGATAGGCTTGGCTTTTCCCTTCTCTTCTGGTATTCTGCAGTTTAGTCCACAGCTATAGCCCATTTCCTTTGATACAGATGCATACTTCGTTTAGATCTGATGTAAGTCTTGTGAGTACTTTGGATGAGTACTCACGGTTGGTTTGCTACCTATTTTTCTCCCATACCCAATTGTTGCGACCAGATGACGGATCCCAGGAGCCATACGACGCCACTGATGCCTAGTACTACGTGAAGACCGACGACGACCAGGAGTAGTTAGGAGGCTCCCAGGCAGGAGGCCTTGCCTTTTTGATCGTAGATGCTTTTGTGCTAGACTTCTTAAGGCAGACTTGTTCAACTTATGTCTGTACTCAGATATTGTTGCTTCCGCTGACACTTGTGTATTCGAGCTTATGTATTAAAGCTTGTATTATTTTAATTTGTGTCTACAGTTGTGTTGTGATATCTTCCTGTGCGTCCTCGATCTTGATCGTACACATTTGCATGTATGATTAGTGTATGGTTGAATCGAGGGCGTCACAGCCAGCCTGCTGCTATGCTACACATGTGGGCGGCGGTTAGTTCCAGGCGCACGCGTAGATTTTTTTCTTTTTTATATAGAAACAAAAAATAAGAAAACTGGATAACGCTAATAAAATAAATTTTTATATAGGCATATTATATATCAAAAATTTTAGAAAAAGATTTTCTACAATGTGAACATTTCTCTAGTGCCAAATAAAATTCATAAAAATTCAAATAATTCAAACATTGCTACTTCTACAATAAAACCCAATAAAAATAATTTTTGAAATACCAAAATGATTTAAAAATTATTTCTCTCCAATTTTCTGATGTAGGGAATCATTTTACCCTATTTTCCATTTATTTTATTTTTGGAGAAAAATAATTTGAATAAAACCCAAATAAATCCAAATTGAAAATATTTCAAACGGACTTTAAGGTTCATACTTTTAAACATCCAACTCGTATTTCATATATTTTGAAGAAGTCATTTTATCTTCTCTCATGAAAATTGTTGAGTTGCTTAAAGTTTCCGAATTTGAAATATTTCCAAATAAAATTCAAATCTTTTCAAAAACCCTTTTCATTTAATTAAATGGAAGAAGTCATATCATCTTCTCTCGAGGATTTTGCATTTGAAAAGAATTTGAATTCACGGAGATCAAAATGCAAAAAGGTGAAAGTTTGGGAAAGTCCTTTTATTCCCTCTCATTTAACTTTCAAAAAGTTTCGAATTTCACTTATTCAATCACACAACAATCAAACAAACAATCAATCTATCTATTTATTATAACATTCCAAAATTTAGAATTTTGGGATGTTACAAACCTACCACCCTTAAAATGAACCTCGTCCTCGAGATTCGGAGAGGCTAGCAAGAAAAAGGTTAGGGTTTGGGGGTATCCTCAAAATCCATCAATTGTCACAGGAGGGGGTCTGGGGTGCTACCACCCTTAGAAGCATGGTTACGGTTCCATCAAAACTCATATACTTCATCCATATTGTTAACA
Source organism: Triticum dicoccoides (assembly GCF_002162155.2). NCBI lineage: Eukaryota > Viridiplantae > Streptophyta > Magnoliopsida > Poales > Poaceae > Triticum > Triticum dicoccoides. Next base: position 457,675,056 of record NC_041382.1, on the reverse strand, counting down.
GTGTCGGTCTTCTCAGATCTTCAGGATAATTCCTTATCTGGGCTCTTTCGGTAGTGGCATAACCTTTTCCTCAATTCTTCTATCTTTCATCTAGGTGAGGTTCTTCTATGACTGGGTCTTCTTAGCTAACGGGTCTGGCGACAATACCAAACAACTATCGATATCTCATGGTGGTCAACCATTTATGGCTTCTCCTGCAGGAAATGGGTCTAGGCTTCATTCTCACTGTATGTCCTACGATTGGCAACAGCTGCCTTGTACAAGGGAAACGATTACACCATTCTAAGGTTTAAACAAGGCTTAATATCGTCATCTCTCTACTATAGGTAAGTCACTCTGATTTACCATCCCATATAGCAAGGCGAATAATAAGAGCAAGTCGGTATGGTGATCAATCCATCCCGCACGCAAATCATTACCTTGTACATGGTTTAGCGAATCTCGCATTCTAACACTTGCTCATCCTCTCAAGCATTGCAGAATTTCTCTTGTCGACGAACCAAGTTCGGATAAATCCATTGATTCTGCAAACCAAACAAACATCTATCGTTCCTTCACAACTCTCAGGTTTTGCGTTACTCTATAAGATCATCTGCCGATAAACGTAACTTCTTCCAGGGTTTTTCCTTCAGCAAGATTGTGCTTGCTTCTTGGCAGGTCCTGGGGCCTGTGGGTTATGGCCCATCTCATCACTTGAAATCCTTGAACTCATCATTGGGGCAACTAATCACTATTCCAACATCCAGCTTCCTAGCATTCTTAAATCCATCCAAATATATTGTCTCCCTTCCTTCTATTGGCACCAAACTCAGACGTGATTACTCAGACTTAGACTCATCCTGGAATTACCATTGTTCCATATTAGCAACATCATACCACCATTATATCAAATAGTACTTCATCCCTTCATACTCTTGGGGTATCACACATATCGAGACAAAACTCGTACTCATTTTGTCTGAAATCCACTCAGTGGAATATCCTTATCTTTTCCAGGGGTCAAAGGTTCTTACAGGGTACTACCAGCCTTAAAATGCACAAATTCATCCATAGACCATATTTCTCATATCCTCAAAAATGGTCAAAATCTTTCTTCATAGAGTAACAACTCAAAAAATCCAAATAGTACCCACGATACTAACTTTATTTATTCTCAAAGTATTACAATCTCTCGCTTTTCCATTACATGTCTCAACTCAACACCTTGATACAAAAGAGTTGTTCCCACTACTTCTACTACTACTACATTACTTCTCACAGACACAACTAATTATCACAAGTCTCCTTCTCCTTGGGACAATCTCTGGTAAAATGCCCTACTCCATTACAAGGAAAACATATTACTTCTGACAAGTCTTGAAGTTTCATTTTTGGGCCACTGCTGAGGTAGTGCCCTGACTCATTGCACATGTAACAGGTGATATGACTCAGGTCCTTCCTGGAATCCAATCTGCATCTCTTCCTGGACTTTTCCGTTCCAATCAGGGTTTCTATTTCTTGTGGGTCATATTCTACTTCCTCTGTCAGAAATTCTACTAGATCACCCTTCAAACAATTCTGGGAGATGTGTCCTTCTTCTCCACATGAATAGCATGACTTGGTGCAGGGTTCAATTCTGTTTCCTCTGTGTGTGTCCTCGACATCTTCCTTCATCACCGGTTCTTCTACAATTTCTATGAGGGCTCCTTTCATTGCTTCTTTCTTTTGCTGGATAGTTCTTTGTACCATTGGGTAAAAATGACACTAAGCAGGGTAGTGGGTAGTCCCTTCACACAAGAAACAAGTGATCTACCTAGTTGGGCATTCTTCAGCTGGGTGACTTCCTTCACATTTAGGGCATTCATCCTTGTGTTCTTTATGGTTGTGTCCTATTTCTCCATAGAGCTTGCATGCACAAGTTTTCTTCATATCATTTCCATAAGGCTTCAATTTCTGGGACACAAACCGAGACTTTGGCAAAGTCAACTTAACTTCTTTCCAAGTGGTTACGCCTTGCCATCCATTGATGGTTTGGTACATCCTCCACCAAGTAGCAGCACCTCTTTCAAAGCACTAAAGAGCATGTTGGGTCATATCCTTACTGGCAATAGGGTTATTCTTCATGCGATCTTCCATGTTCTGAATCCATCAGTCCGTCTCTAATTAACTTATCGGTCCAGAAAATATGCGTTCATCTCCATTCACCCTCTATTGGGTCCAAGGGTTTTGGGGTGAGAGAGAGATGGGGAGGGATACACACAATACAAACAATAGTTTTGAAAAGACAGATTTTGTTTTGTGGCTATCGGAAAAAGAACAAACAAATGACAACTCACAAATGTCGCATCTAACATAAGTATATAACAGGGGTTTGGTCTTCTAAAGGTCAATAAATCTTCAACGTCGCCAGACTCTTCGGGTCTTGTTGATGTCTCTGATGGCTTCTTTCGATCATGCTTGTCCTCCTCAAGTTCCTCTGCCAGATTTCTGTTAACGCGAAGTCTCTAGTGACATCCTTTAATATTTCTGAAGTTGCGTTCCAAACTTCAGGGTTTCAACATCCTTGGCAGGAGCCATGCTCCTACTTTCCTTCAGTTCCTGACAAATCTCACTACTACGAAAAGGCATGCTAGTGGCGCACCGAATTTGCCTTCTAATGGCGCACTACCAGTGCGCCACTGGCATCACGCCATTACAATTAAATTCTAATGGCGCACCACCGGTGCGCCATTAGTATCTGGTGTTCTAATGGCACACCACGTAGTGCGCCATTAGTATAGCCTGCAGTGCGCCATTAGAATGCCTCCCAGGGGGCCATATGTACCCATGTGCTTTGGCATTCTAATGGCGCACCAGCAGTTAATGCGCCATTAGTGTGATGATCACAGTGCACCATTAGTGTCTTGTGTGGTGCGCCATTAGTATGAATATTAGGGTTTTTTTGCTTTTCTGATTTTTGCACAGGTTACAAAATATATTATTGGACAGAATATAGACAGCAGCACACAGCAACATCAGATTCATCAAATACAATAGAAGATTAGTCTCCGAATACAATTCATCATATTAGTCTCCGAATTCAAAAGACCGAACAAAGATAAAACATTACAAGTCTCAAGACCGCGAGTATCGAGTTTGTCGGAAGTAATACTAATCCTAACAAGTCCTACTAATCATCATCATACAACTTCTACTCGTTATTCATAACAAGTCATACGATCATCATCTTGATAGTCTTCGAACCAACCCTACTTAATTGTTCTTAGCACATGATCATCAGTATTAGGCAGGACCTAAATACCCTATTTAAGCTAAAATAGCATAAAACAATATAGACCCTGACTCTCCATTATGGAGAATGGAGAACATCCTGTCTCCAATTCTTGCGCTTCGCTTCCTTTTGCTTCCAAGAAGCTCCTTACAACTGTCCATACATTTTTTCCATCCTTTGATTTTCATGTCTCCACTTCTTTTAGAAATCTCGTATGGACAGTTGAGATTCGTAGGACGACCTGGCTGTATGTTCAAAACATTAACACTACCTTTCATATACATCATATGAGGCACACAATTCTCTGGGATTATCTGTTGAAAACATAGTAATATCTTCATAGTTAGCAATGATGTACTAGTTTTAGAAGTATGCAAAAGATGCACGGATGTCGTAATAGTAAAAATCTTACCAGGGTATCTCCATGGTAGTTACCGTAGTTGAACACATGCACTAGTGGCACGTATTTACCATAATGTTGAGGAGTTTGATTGTAGATATTGTAATTCTCAATTTCAGTACAAAATCCGACCAAATGATTTTTCTCCTTGTAAGTTGTTAATTCGGAGCCATCGGTGTAGTGAGTTTTGTCTACCATCTCCTGCACATTCTTTGAACAATAAAAATAAGTTGTCAATGGAAATAAGCTGTCAACTATTTTGAAATAAACAATATAAATTAGCTAATAACTATGTTTGAGAAACTCACATAGTGGTAGAATTGGAGGCGTATCAACAAGGACCCAAATGTCCATATTGTCTTGGTTGATGTCAGGATTACCAAGATCCATGGTGATAAGCATACCCTCATCAAAACCATACATCTTGCAAAATGCTTCCCAATTTTTGCAACCAAAATGGGTTACGCTCTCAGAATTATATAGATTTACTTCAAAGTCCACATCGTGATGAGTCCTTAGGTGAATTTTCTTTGTTTCAGAAATTTCATGGTCTTCAAAATCCATCCTCTCCAAGACATAGCGTCTTGCATGGCATGCAATAAGCTATACTCGAATTGTAAAATATGAAAAATGACACGTTCAAATAGTTGAAGTCATGCTTAATTATGGAAATAACACTTGTCATCGTTGTGTACCATTTCAACTTCGAAGGTCTCCTCGAGCTTAATGCTGAAGCGCCGATCATCGTCCAGGTGAGGCATGTCGCACAGACCTCGATCGTCGTGGCACCAGTCGCACTCTGCCAGGAGACTTTCGTTGTCCGATGATGATGACGACATATCCTACGTTCATAATTCAAAAATACATCATTTAGGGTTTGTCGACACCGAGGCACCCTAAAAGCCTAAGCTTTCACCATTTAGGTTTTGTCGACGCCGAGGCACCCTAAAAGCCTAAGCGTACATCATTTAGGTTCTCATCGACACCGAGGCACCCTAGGTTGGGCCTAATCACTTGGCACTAATCACTTGGCTCTATTGCCACCTATGTTGGGTTTATCATCTAGGGTCTATCGATGCTAACGAGAATTCTAAGTTGGTCCTAATCACTTGGCTCTATTGCCACCTATGGTTTAATGCAGCGAGAATGGCGGGGCAATTGATCCTACTTAATTAAGTACTAAGATACCCCGGCCCATGCATTAGTAGCAAGTACCCCATATGTCCGATTTTTAGCAAAGTCATGCTAAAATTCACGGAAAATTTCAGTATGACCTTTGCTGAAAATAAGACATATGGAGTACCCGAATTTTCCGGAACGGAAGTTAATCGACATTCCGGCAAACTCAAGGGCCTCTCGGGGTACCTGCAAAATCATCACGACACGATGGTCGGAGACAAAACCCAGCAAACTAGCACCACAATGTGCCTCTACTTTCATATGGATGAAAAGGCCACAGACCATATGGTCCTCTGCATTCATATGGACAAAAATCAGCTCAACTTATGTGAGCTTCCATTCCAGATCTAGTAGGTCACCCAGCAAAAAATCATGAATAGTTTTAGCTGAAAAAAATCATGGATTGCTGTTAACTGAAAATTAGCGAAAGAAACTGTTGCTGATCATGGATTACTGTTAATTAAAAATAGAGCATCTAGCTTGTCTTATCATGTTCACTAAGTCCACAAAAATGAATAGGTTCAGTAAACTTGAAGTACTCAACACTAAACATGGTTCAGAGCTCACTACACTACACTACATCATGCAATGGTTCAGACCTCACTACACTAGAACAAGCTCACTACACTACACTACACATGCTTAAGCTCTGAACATAAACAAACACCAGCAATGCAATATGTAAACTACCTCTGTTTCTAGGCAACAAGAGTTATCATCAATGCTTTTGAGTTTATTAAGTACCTTCAGTTCTGAGTTTTAAATGTCAAAAGAGCTTCACAGAATCTTGAATCCTCCAAATCACTCTTAACAGTTCTGCATTGCACAAAGGCAGCAATGATCCAATGATATCAGTAGCAATAATAGGTGCTTACATTCTCATAACGTCAGTATTATTTAACCAAAATTCAACCTACAGAGTTCTAGTACAGTGAGTAACTCCCAATTCTTTTAATAGAAGCACAATTAACAACACAACTAGGGAGTCTAGGACAATGCCACCAGATAGAATTTGAAGGAAAAACGTTCTTCCAGAACCTTCAAGCCACAATCATACATAGAGTGGCTGATCATATAAGCTATATTTAAATAAACATCAACTAAACTTGATGACAAGAAAAACTACAATCACATTGATACAAACTAGAGCATATAGCAATAGTAAATTGCTGCTCCATATAGCAATAGTAATGCACCTAATCAACATTGTAGAGCATCCTGTTACAAACTTGTTCTGATCCTGCAAATTAATGGGGAGGAAGAACTAGGGAGGGAGGGAATGGTAATGGTTCAGAGAAGAACAATAGTAATGCTCCATATAGCAATAGTAATGCTCCATATGTTCTGATCCATATAGCAAGAAGAACTAGGGAGGGAGGGAATGGGGAGGAAGGGTGGAGAGGGAGGAAGGAGGAGAGGTACCTGGGAGGGCGTGGTCAGTCGCCGGAGGGGTCGGGGTCGGCGGCGGCGTCGAAGGGGTGGCTCGAGGGCGTCCGAGCTCGTCCGGCTCCTCTTGCTTGGCTACATTCAGCTTCTGGGGTCCTGAGTTCTTCACAAAATACTTCCTTATCAAATACTGCCTCCTATAGGTCCATCTTAATTTCTTGAGGTAACACTCCAGATCCTGGTGATACACCAGCTAAGGTTAAAACTGCATGCTTTGTTGACAGATGCTCCATTAGCCTTCTACCATCCAATCCTTTCGAAGAAATGCATGCTTACTCAGCACGGTGACAATAGCACAAGCGGGCGATAACATCAGGGATAGCCGTGTTTCTGCCCATGTCATTGCCATGAGATAATCATTCCATAGTTGATATCTCCTACCTTACGGTTTTCTTGACAAAACCTTGAGTTTTTTTAACTCTCCATGTTCCGGTCTTCTCCAACACACCTTGATCTCGGGTATTGACAGCTTCAATAGTCTAACTAATTCCATAAGGGTAGCCTTACTAGGTCATACTAATCAAGAAATTCTTCAGAGCCTTCAAATTCTCCTAGTCTTTGGGGTCTCCAACCGTTGTAGTTTCCATTATAATGCACGGTAAATTCCTCTTCATTCCGAAGTGGTCTTTCGATATCTTGTACTTCTTGGAGTGGTCTCATCAGTCGAATCTTCATGTGGTCAAATGGGGAAAGGGGTATAGTCTCACTAAAAGGGAATATTTGAATAAGCACAGAAAAGAAGAGAGGTAAAAGATCTTTTGAAAATGAAGTTGTAGAGAAAATCTTTCCTATGGGCTTGCCAATTTCTAGGGTCACGTCATACAGTCAACATGTGCTCTGATACCATCTTGTAGCGTCCCGACCTCAGATGGTCAAGTCTCTGTGCTTAAGTGTCATCCCTGGATCGGTATGCTGACACACACAGTACTCGAGGATTTATAACAGAGGTAAATCACATGTATAAAATAACGTAAATACTATTACCTCAATCCAAATAGCGGAAGTAACAAGGTTGTGGATTCCCACCAACACCAATGACAAAGTTGAGTGTAGAAATCGTAACCCTAATGTATCACTTACTCGTCGTAAGAATCCTGCAACATGAGACGTTGCAGCCACAAAGGGTCAGTACATTGAATGCACTGGCAAATTCACACCATAGGATAATCATGAATAATAGCTATCACTACATGCATATATGGCTAGTGGAAAAGCTCTATGGTTATAATGTTTTTGCGAAAAGCCAATTTTTCCCTACTGCAAAGGAATATAATTTATTTAACTACAAAGTTGGTTGAAAATATTGAGAAGGTTCCTCCAACTCAATCCCAAATTAACATCAATAACCCAACAAATTATTTAAGTAACGTGATGAGATCAATATGATAATCTAAGAACCAGATACTCAAGATGTCCATAACCGGGGACACGGCTAACCATGATTAGTTTATACACTCTGCAGAGGTTTGCGCACTTTTCCCCATGAGACCCAATCTCCTCCTTTGAATTTCACGCACTACCTGGTGTTTGAGAAACGGATGACCGAGACACAGTCTTTCAGAAGTATTAACTCTCTACTCCGGATAGACTATACCACCTACAACCCACTACCTGCTAGTCTATCTCTTCAAGAGCTTCACGCAACTTACTCAACTATGCTAGAGCCCGTAATAGCTTTTGGCTGCACACGGAAGTTTCTAGCATGAATAATCTTATGATCCCTTTGAGCCTGGGTGGCATTCCATAGGGTGATCACACGGGTCCTCCGGGATCCCCTTGGGCAAACACTGGGTTCTCCATGTGCCCGGGCAAACCACTGGGTGCTCCAGGGTGCCCCAACCAATCCACCCAGATTTGTATTAAATTAGCCACCTTAAGTTCACCATTAAATAATAACTCTCACATCTGTCATGAATTCTCTCAAACCAATCCACGTCTACGAGCATAGCATAGCAATATGAGCATAACGTAAAAGTAACTCCCAGGATTTGAATGCAGGGCAATAGGTTCCTACCTCATCAACTACTTCCCGATACCCACATGTTATCAAGTCCTAACCATGCAATGTTTGAGGGTTGAAACTAATGCATAAAAACTGGGTATGAAAGGGACATGATCAAAGTGTGAACTTGCCTTGTACTGTTGATGAAGATGATTCGCACTCATAACTCTTGATATTTCCACTCATCACACTCTGTTCAATCTAACGTGAGCAAGCAATAGTAACCAAACATAAGAAATCACTCAAAAGATCAGGAAGAACGAAGAAGACAGTTCGGAAAACATCAAAACCAACAAATAACTCTTGCAAAATAAAACAATTTCTAACAGTACCAAAATTATGTGAATGTGGCCTTATCAGAAAGTTTAAGTCAAGAGGTTCGATTTGCAAAAAGAATCAACTAAATTGGAGTTATAAAACTCAAGTTATGAACAAAAGAAGTTTGAATATAATCTATTTGAATTCAAATTTTAAAACTTTCAAAAAACATGTTTAAGTTGTTTTACTGGATAGAGGAGATCGTAACGAAGAAGTTGGCGTTGGTTTCATCTAATTTGGATGAACAAGTAAAAAGTTATGTTTATCTGAAAAATCAGGGCCAAGCTGTTTTAGGAAAGAAAAATAGCTACGGCTAAGGTCTAATGTATAAATACGTAGACTAATTGATAATCTAATTATTCTATCGTATTAGTCTAGAAATAATAAACTACGGAAATATAAAAAACAAAGAAAGATACCTTTATAAGGTAGAGAAAAGACGACTTTAGAGAGAAGAAACAATTTTCAGAAGTCGCGCCGGAGAGGAGAAATATATTTTTCTTAAATGAATCTAGTCAAAACAAAATATTGATTTAACCCGAATTGGATAATTTTTGGAGGCTCTATGGATCTATATTTATAGGTGGAAAAGAGGTTTAGGGGTTAAAGGCTAGGCAATGTGGGACTAAACATAGACGAAAATATACGAAACAGAGAAGAAAAAGTCTAACGCCTCGCACTGGCCTAAAGGCCTCGGCCGGCCGCGCGCCGTACACGGGCTGCACATTTTTTCCGTAGTCTATTTTTTTCTGAAATTTGTTTCAAAAAGAAAAACTAAACATTAATGAAAATAAAATAAATAAATAAAAAGACAAAAGAAAACAAAAGAAAAATGGGTCGGCCTGCTGCTATGCTACGCATGTGGGCATATTATACGTAGAAACAAAAAAAAGAGAACTAGATAACGCTAATAAAGTAAAATTTTATATAGGCATATTATATATCAAAATTTTCAGAAAAAGATTGTCTACAATATGAGCATTTCTATAGTGCCAAATAAAATTCACAAAAATTCAAATAATTCAAACAGTGCTACTTCTACAATAAAACCCAATAAAAATCATTTTAGAAATACCAAAATGATTTCAAAATTATTTCTCTCCAATTTTCTGATGTAGGGAATCGGTTTACCCTATTTTCCATTTATTTTATTTTTGGAGCAAAATGATTTGAATAAAACCCAAATAACTCCAAATTGAAAATATTTCAAACGGACTTTAAATTTTATCCTTTTAAACTTCCAACTCGTATTTCATATATTTTGAAGAAGTCATTTTATCTTCTCTCATGAAAATCATTGAGTTGCTTAAAGTTTCTGAATTTGAAATATTTCAAAATAAAATCCAAATCTTTTCAAAAACCCCTTTTCATTTAATTAAATGGAAGAAGTCATATCATCTTTTCTCGAGGGTTTTGTATTTGAAAAGAATTTGAATTCACGGAGATCAAAATGCAAAAAGGTGAAAGTTTGGGAAAGTCCTTTTATTTCCTCTCATTTAACTTTCAAAAAGTTTTGAATTTCACTCAATAAATCACACAACAATCAAACAAACAATCAATCTATCTATTTATTATAACATTCCAAAATTTTGAATTTTGTGATGTTACAATCTAGAGCTCGAGGGACGTCATCGTGCTGAACGTGTGCTGAACACGGAGGTGCCATACGTTCGGTACTTGGATCGGTTGGATCGTGAAGACGTTCAACTACATCAACCGCGTTACTAAACACTTCTGCTTTCGGTCTAAGAGGGTACATGGACACACTCTCCCCTCTCGTTGCTATGCATCTCCTAGATAGATCTTGCGTGATCGTAGGAATTTTTTTGAAATACTCTGTTCCCCAACACCTTCCACCTCGCAGGCCTCACCATTGGAGACTCGACACAAGAATTGGCGTCACCACTGTGTGTCTGCTGGTGATGCTCACACAAGAATCTTGAGGCAGAACCTTGGTCCTCTCCCCACGAACACCAGCTCTATGATGATGCGGCTACACCCTATGGGCGGCGCGGCTGACGCCACCATCCATGCCATGTTCTGGCTGATCCCCCAAGGCTCCTTGCTAGTGTCCAACTGGCACCGTGCAACCAATGGTCATGCCTCCATGATGACGCCCACCTATGTGCCGGTCTAGCTTTTTGACCTGCCTGCAATGGACAAATTCATACGGGCATCTTCTTTTGATGTGCTATGTGCTCTCTTTTCACAAGTGTAACACCATGATCATCGTGTTGTAGAAACTACGGTATAGTTGTTCTTCGTAGATGTTTCCCTACTTATGTACTAATTAATGGATCTGAGATAGTTAGAAGTCACTCACAACAGTCAATCTGAACTACTTTGTGTCAGCGATCGTTCATTATAAGTATTTTTATGATATATATATATATACTATCATATCTGAACTAAGCACACATAGTACAAATAGGAGAGTGGGAAGGGCGCGTCCTATCTGGCACCACTGAGCTTCCGCTTAGGCGGCGCGCCATGGGCACGCCCCGAACACTAGTCCCGTTCCATAGTAACCCAGGCTGAGTAAAAACGAGGCTCTCACATTCAGCAGAGCATATGGGCCGTTAGATCTATTTTGCCTCCCGATCATGATCATCGGATATAGGGCATAGGGGATGTGAGCTGTCGAATATTTCGTGAATCGACTTGAGCTGTCCATATATTTACAAATGGCAGTAGTATGCAATTTGGTGATCTGGCTAGGGCTATAATTGGGATTTCATGTACATACGTATAAAAGGCAACAATTCTCATGATAGAAAACCTAGCAGATGCCTCGACCCGTTTAGTTCCCTCTCACTCTCTTGATCTCCACTCCAAACCCTAGACTTTGTGTCCACTGAGACGTCAATTTTGCATCATGCTTTTATATCGATATTTATTGCATTATGGGCTGTTGTTACACATTATGTCACAATACTTATGCCTATTCTCTCTCTTATTTTACAAGGTTTACATAAAGAGGGAGAATGCCGGCAGCTGGGATTCTAGGCTGGAAAAGGAGCAAATATTAGAGACCTATTTTGCACAGCTCCAAAAGTCCTGAAACTTCACGGAAGACAATTTCAGAATATATAATAAATATTGAGCGCAAGAAGTTCACCAGGGGGGCCACACCCTGCCCATGAGGGTGGGGGCGCGCCCTACCCCCTGGGCGCGCCCCCTACATCGTGGGCCCCCTGGTGGCCCTCCGATGACTATCTTCTGCTATATGAAGTCTTTCGATCGGAAAAAAATCATAAGCCATCTTCTCGAACAAAACTCCGCCGCCACGAGGCGAAACCTTGGCGGAACCAATCTAGGGCTCTGGCGGAGCTATTCTGCAGGAGAAACTTCCCTCTGGGAGGGGGAAATCATCGCCATCGTCATCACCAACACTCCTCTCATCGGGAGAGGGCAATCTCCATCAACCTCTTCATCAGCACCATCTCCTCTCAAAAACCTAGTTCATCTCTTGTATCCAATTCTCGTCTCCAAGTCCGGGATTGGTGCTAGTAGGTTGCTAGTAGTGTTAATTACTCCTTGTAGTTGATGCTAGTTGGTTTATTTGGTGGAAGATCATATGTTTAGATCCTATATGCATATTAATACCTCTCTGATTATGAACATGAATATGCTTTGTGAGTAGTTACGTTTGTTCCTGAGAACATGGGAGAAGTCTTGCTATTAGTAGTCATGTGAATTTGGTATTCGTTCGATATTTTGATGAGATGTATGTTGCCTCTCCTCTAGTGGTGTTATGTGAACGTCGACTACATGACACTTCACCATTATTTGGGCCTAGAGGAAGGCATTGGGAAGTAATAAGTAGATGATGGGTTGCTAGAGTGACAGAAGCTTAAACCCTAGTTTATGCGTTGCTTCATAAGGGGCTGATTTGGATCCATATGTTTCATGCTATGGTTAGGTTTACCTTAATACTTTTGTCGTAGTTGCGGATGCTTGCAATAAAGGTTAATCATAAGTGGGATGCTTGTCCAAGTAAGGATAGTACCCAAGCACCGGTCCACCCACATACCAAATTATCAAAGTACCGAAGGCGAATCATATGAACGTGATGGAAACTAGCTTGACAATATTCGCATGTGTCCTCGGGAGCGCTTTTCTCTATATAAGAGTTTGTTCAGGCTTGTCCTTTCCTACAAAAAGGATTGGGCCACTTTGCTGCACTTTATTTACTTTTGTTACTTGTTGCTCGTTACAAATTATCCTATCACAAAACTATCTGTTACCACTCATTTCAGTACTTGCAGAGAATACCTTGTTGGAAACCGCTTATCATTTCCTTCTGCTCCTCGTTGGGTTTGACACTCTTACTTATCGAAAGGACTAAGATAGATCCCCTATACTTGTGGGTCATCAAGACTCTTTTCTGGCACCGTTTCCGGGGAGTGAAGCGCCTTTGGTAGGTGGAATTTGGTAAGTAAAAATTTATATAGTGTGCTGAAATTTACTGTCACATGTTACTATTGAAAGTAATCCTCTGAGGGGCTTGTTCGGGGTATCTTCACCCCGACCAGTAGAGCAAAGAGTTGCTCCTCAACCTACTGAACCTACTGAAAATGAAAATGTCTGCTTCGAAATTCCTTCGGATATGATAGAAAAACTACTAGCTAACCCTGATGAGCATCTAATATATGTGGATGAAGTTTGTGGATTATTTACGCTTGCAGGTGTACCCGAAGATGTTGTTAAGAGGAAGGTCTTCCCTTTATCTTTGAAGGGAGATGCATCGACATGGTATAGGCTATGTGATGATATGAGGTCATGGAACTACAAACGATTGAAATTGGAATTTCATCAGAAGTTTTATCCTATGCATCTTGTTCATCGTGATCGCAATTATATATATAATTTTTGGCCTCGCGAAGGACAAAGCATCGCTCAATCTTGGGGGAGGCTTAAATCAATGTTATATTCATGCCCCAATCATGAGCTCTCAAGACAAATGATTATTCAATTTTTTTATGTTCGGCTTTCTGATAGCAATCGCACCATGCTTGATACTTCTTGTGCTGGCTCTTTTATGATGAAGACTATTGAATTTAAATGGGATTTATTGGAAAGAATTAAACGCAACTCTAAAGATTGGGACCTCAACAAAGGTAAGGAGTCAGGCATGACACACAGGTTTGATTGTGTTAAAACTTTTATGGATACCAATGTTTTCCGTAAATTTAGCACTAAATATGGACTTGACTCTGAGATAGTAGCTTCTTTCTATGAATCTTTTGCTACTTATGTTGATCTCCCCAAGGAGAAGTGGTTTAAATATCATCCTCCCATAGAAGTAAAAGTAGTTGCACCCATTAAAGTTGAAGAAAATACTATCACTTATAATGATCCTATTGTTCCTACTTCTTATGTTGAGAAACCACCTTTTCCTGTTAGGATAAAAGATCATGCTAAAGCTTCAACTGTGGTTCGTAAAAGCAATATTAAAACTTATGCACCTCCTGAGCAAATTAAAGTTGAACCTAATACTGCTATTGTTAAAGATCTCTTGTCTGATAATATTGATGGGCATGTTATTTATTTCTATGATGAAACTGCTAGAATTGCTAAACCTTGTGCTAAAGATAAACCTAGACCTATGGTAGGCATGCCTGTTATTTCTGTTAAAATAGGAGATCATTGTTATCATGGCTTATGTGATATGGGTGCCAGTGCTAGTGCAATACCTATTAGCCTATATAGAGAAATCATGCATGATATTGCACCTGTTGAGTTAGAGGATATTGATGTCACAATTAAACTTGCCAATAGAGATACTATTTCACCAATGGGAATTGTTAGAGATGTTCAAGTCTTGTGTGGGAAAACTAAATATCCTGCTAATTTTCTTGTTCTTGGTTCCCCACAAGGTAGCTTTTGTCCCATTATATTTGGTAGACCCTTCTTAAACACTGTTAATGCTAAGATAGATTGCAAAAAGGATGTTGTTACTATCGGGTTAGATGATATGTCTCATGAATTTAATTTCTCTAAATTTAGTAGACAACACCGTGAAGAAGAATTACCTAGTAAAGATGAAATTATTGGTCCTACTTCTATTGCCGTACCTCCTAGTGATCCTTTAGAACAATATTTGATAGACCATGAAAATGATATGTTTATGAATGAAAGAAGGGAAATAGATGAAGTATTCTTTAAACAGGAACCTATTCTGAAACAAAATTTGCCTGTTGAAATCCTAGGGGATCCTCCTCCACCCAAGGGTGATCCCGTGTTTGATCTTAAACCGTTGTCTGATACTCTTAAATATGCGTATCTTGATGAGAAAAAGATATAACCTGTTATTATTAGTGCTAACCTTAAAAAGCATGAGGAAGATGGATCGTTGAAAACTCTGAAGAAGCACCGTGCTGCTATTGGGTATACTCTTGATGATATTAAGGGCATTAGTCCCACTCTATGTCAACATAAAATAAATTTGGAAGAAGATGCTAAACTAGTTCGTGATCATCAACGACGGCTGAATCCTAAAATGAAAGAGGTGGTAAGAAAGAAAATACTAAAGCTCCTTGAGGAAGGTATAATCTATCCCGTTATTGATAGTCAGTGGGTAAGTCCTGTCCATTGTGTCCCTAAGAAGGGAGGTATTACTGTCGTTCCTAATGATAAAGAGGAATTGATTCCTCAAAGAATTATTACAGGTTATAGGATGGTAATTGATTTCCGTAAATTAAATAAGGACACTAAAAAGGATCATTACCCCTTACCTTTAATCGATCAAATGCTAGAAAGACTATCCAAACATACACATTTTTGCTTTCTAGATGGTTATTCTGGTTTCTCTCAAATAGCTGTGTCAGCCAAAGATCAATCAAAGACTACTTTTACTTGCCCTTTTGGTACTTTTTCTTATAGACATATGCCTTTTGGTTTATGTAATGCACCTTCTACCTTTCAAAGATGCATGATGGCTATATTCTCTGATTTTTTGTGAAAAGATTTGTGAGGTTTTCATGGATGATTTCTCCGTCTATGGATCTTGTTTTGATGATTGCTTGAGCAACCTTGATCGAGTTTTGCAGAGATGTGAAGAAACTAATCTTGTCTTGAATTGGAAAAAGTGCCACTTTATGGTTAATGAAGGTATTGTCTTGGGGCACAAAGTTTCTGAAAGAGGTATTGAGGTTGATAAAGCCAAGGTTGATGCTATTGATAAGATGCCATGTCCCAAGGACATCAAAGGTATAAGAAGTTTCCTTGGTCACGCCGGATTTTATAGGAGGTTCATTAAGGACTTCTAAAAAATTTCTCAGCCTCTCACTAATTTATTACAAAAAGATATACCATTTGTCTTTGATGATGATTGTGTAGAAGCATTTGAAATACTTAAGAAAGCACTAATCTCTGCACCTATTGTTCAGCCACCTGATTGGAATTTACCCTTTGAAATTATGTGTGATGCTAGTGATTATACTGTAGGTGCTATTCTAGGGCAAAGAGTTGATAAGAAATTAAAAGTTATTCAATATGCCAGTAAAACCCTAGACAATGCCCAAAGAAATTATGCTACTACTGAAAAAGAATTCTTAGCAGTTGTATTTGCCTGTGATAAGTTCAGACCTTATATTGTTGATTCTAAAGTAACTATTCACACTGATCATGCTGCTATTAAATATCTCATGGAAAAGAAAGATGCTAAACCTAGAATTATTAGATGGGTTCTCTTGCTACAAGAATTTGACTTACATATTGTTGATAGAAAGGGAGCTGAGAACCCCGTTGCAGACAACTTGTCTAGGTTAGAAAATGTGCTTGATGACCCACTACCTATTGATGATAGCTTTCCTGATGAGCAATTAAATGTCATAAATGCTTCTCATGCTGCTCCATGGTATGCTGATTATGCTAATTACATTGTTGCCAAATTCATACCACCTGGTTTCACATACCAGCAAAAGAAAAAGTTCTTCTATGATTTGAGGCATTACTTTTGGGATGACCCACATCTTTATAAAGAAGGAGTAGATGGTGTTATTAGACGTTGTGTACCTGAGCATGAATAGGAACAGATCCTACGCAAGTGTCACTCCGAAGCTTATGGAGGACACCATGCTGGAGATAGAACTGCACATAAGGTATTGCAATCTGGTTTTATTGGCCTACTCTCTTCAAGGATGCCCGTAAGTTTGTTTTATCTTGTGATGAATGTCAAAGAATTGGTAATATTAGTAGATGCCAAGAAATGCATATGAAATATTCTCTCGTTATTGAACCATTTGATGTTTGGGGCTTTGACTATATGGGACCTTTCCTTCCTCTAATGGATATACACATGTTTTAGTTGTTGTTGATTATGTTACTAAGTGGGTAGAAGCTATTCCAACAAGTAGTGCTGATCATAACACTTCTATTAAAATGCTTAAAGAAGTTATGTTTCCAAAATTTGGAGTCCCTAGATATTTAATGACTGATGGTGGTTCATATTTTATTCATGGTGCTTTCTGTAAAATGCTTGCTAAGTATGATGTTAATCATAGAATTGAATCCCCTTATCACCCTCAATCTAGTGGTCAAGTAGAATTGAGTAATAGGGAGCTCAAATTAATTTTGCAAAAGACTGTCAATAGGTCTAGAAAGAATTGGTCCAAGAAACTTGATGATGCATTATGGGCCTATAGAACTGCATATAAAAATCCTATGGGTATGTCTCTGTGTAAAATGGTTTATGGAAAAGCATGTCACTTACCTCTTGAACTAGAACACAAGGCATATTGGGCTATTAAAGAGCTCAATTATGATTTTAAACTTGCCGGTGAGAAGAGGTTATTTGATATTAGCTCACTGATGAATGGAGAACCCAAGCCTATGAAAATGCCAAGTTGTTTAAAGAAAAAGTTAAAAGATGGCATGATAAAAGGATAGAAGAGCGTGAGTTAATGTAGGTGATTATGTATAGCTATACAACTCTCGTTTTAAGATTTTTTGCAGGAAAACTTCTCTCTAAAAGGGAAGGTCCTTACGTTATCGAGGAGGTCTTCCGGTGCCATAAAAATCAATAACTTCGAAGGCACAAATTCGAAGGTGGTGAACGGTCAAAGAATCAAACATTATATCTCAGGTAATCCCATAAATGTTGAATCCAATGTTATTGAAACTGTAACCCCGGAGGAATACATAAGGGACACTTTCCAGAACGTTTCAGACTCCGAAAAGGAATAGGTATGTGGTACGGTAAGTAAACCGACTCCAAAACAGTTTTAAGGCAATATTTCTCCTTTTTGGAATATTTAGAAAAATAGAAAAATAAGAAGCAGTCCGGGAAGGACACGAGGCCTCACGAGGGTGGAGGGCGCGCCCTACCCTACTGAGCGCGCCCCCTACCTCGTGGGCACCTCGTGTGCTCTCCGGACTCCGTTTTCTTACACATTACGTATTTTGGTCGGTAAAAATTCATTATATAATCTCCCGGGGGTTTTCACTCCCATATCACGCAAAAATCTCATGTTTTTGTTTTGAGCTGTTTTTCAGATAGATCCAGGTCGTCATGTCGTCTTCAAGCGCCCCCAAGGACCAGTTCTTCGAGAAGGTCATCAACCCCTACCTCGCAGAAGTGCTGCAACACCCTCAAACCATTGAGATGTGTGAGGGGTTGTTGCACATCCGTGATGCTGAGGGACCAAGGAAAACCGGAAGCACGGAGGCAAGGCTCGAGGCATTGGAGCAAGAAGTTTTCAAGTGTCAGGAGATGGTGGAGCGTGGACTCGATTCCAATCACATTATGATCACGGAGTTCACCAACAACCACAAGCTGGACGTCAAGGACATTGGGGAGGCCATCTTCAAGCTTCATGAGAAAAACGAGCACCTCCAAGCCCAGATCTATGACCTGCAAAATCAAAACTGTGAGTATGAATATGGATTCAAGAGGATGAGTTTGGCTACAGATTTGAGGTTTCAGGAGACTCGATCATCCTTCTATGATGGTGAGCCTATGCCTTGGAAGAAGGACGAGAAGCCTACGCCATCAACAAAACCATCACCTTCTTCACCAACAAAGAAGAATTGAGTATCTGGTATGGGCATTGCCCTTGGCAACTGCCGAGCTTGGGGGAGTGCCCCGGTATCGTATCACCATCACTTTTATCTTTACCGTTTTTCTTAGTTTGATCCTTTTGGTAATATCTTGATCTATTAGAATAAAAGTTCTTACTATGATCTAGTCGTGAGTTTTGGTTTATAATTCCTCTATGTAATCGAGTCCGTGAGCTATATAATAAAGATTAGTGTTGAGTCAAGGGCTTGATTATTTTTCCATGATCCTAAGGGAATAAAAGAAAAGAGAAAGGAATAAAAAGAAACAAAGAGATCATATGGATCTTGTGGAGAGTAATGAGCTGACATAGAAAAAGTATGATGAATAAAAGTTGATGAGAGTTGACAAGCATAGTTTTGGTCATCGTTGCACTTAATAGGAAGTAATAAAGAAAGAGAGGTCTTCACATATAAATATACTATCTTGGACATCTTTTATGATTGTGAGCACTCATTAAAATATGACATGCTAAAGAGTTGATGTTGGACAAGGAAGACAATGTAATGGGTTATGTTTTCTTACATCTGAGATAAATTATATTGTCATGGATCATCCAACATGGTTGACCTTGCCTTTCCCCCTCATGCTAGCCAAATTCATCGCACCAAGTAGAGATACTACTTGTGCTTCCAAATACCCTTAAACGGTTTTGCCATGAGAGTCCACCATACCTACCTATGGATTGAGTAAGATCCTCCAAGTAAGTTGTCATCGGTGCAAGCAATAAAAATTGCTCTCTAAATATGTATGACTTATTAGTGTGGGAGAAAATAAGCTTTATACGATCATGTGATATGGAAGAAATAAAAGCGACAGACTGCATAATAAAGGTCCATATCACAAGTGGCAATAAAGTGACGATCTTTCGCATTAAGATTTTGTGCATCCAACCATAAAAGCGCATGACAACCTCTGCTTCCCTCTGCAAAGGGCCTATCTTTTACTTTTATCTCCTACCTTGCATAAGAGTCATGGTGATCTTCACCCTTCCTTTTTACATTTTATCCTTTGGCAAGCACAGTATGTTGGAAAGATCCTGGTATATATGGCTAATTGGATGTGAGTTTTCATGAACTATTATTTCTGACATTACCCTTGAGGTAAAACGTTGGGAGGCAAAACTATAAGCCCCTATCTTTCTCTGTGTCCGATTAAAACTCCATGCCCATAAGTATTGCGTGAGTGTCAGCAATTGTGAAAGACTATATGATAGTTGAGTATGGGACTTGCTGAAAAGCTCTTATACATTGACTCTTTCCTAGGTTATGATAAATTACAATTGCTCCAATGACTGAGATTATAGTTTGTTAGTTTTCAATGAAGTTTATGATTCATACTTGAAATTGTGATTGAATTATTACTCTAGCATAAGAAATCATATGACAAGAATTATATAAGTTGTTGTTCTAAGAATGATCGTGATGCCCTCATGTCCGTATTTTACTTTTATCGACACCTCTATCCCTAAACACGTGGAGATATTTTTCGATTTCGGCTTTCGCTTGAGGACAAGCGAGGTCTAAGCTTGGGGGAGTTGATACGTCCATTTTGCATCATACTTTTATATCGATATTTATTGCATTATGGGCTGTTGATACACATTATGTCACAATACTTATGCCTATTCTCTGTTATTTTACAAGCTTTACATAAAGAGGGAGAATGCCGCCAGCTGGGATTCTGGGTTGGAAAAGGAGCAAATATTAGAGACCTATTCTGCACAGCTCCAAAAGTCCTGAAACTTCACGGAAGACAATTTCAGAATATATAATAAATATTGAGCGCAAGAAGTTCACCAGGGCGGCCACACCCTACCCACGAGGGTGGGGGCGCCCCCTACCTCGTGGGCCCCCTGGTGTCCCTCCAATGACTATCTTCTGCTATATGAAGTCTTTCGATGGGAAAAAATCATAAGCCATCTTCTCGGACGAAACTCCACCGCCACGAGGCGGAACCTTGGCGGAACCAATCTAGGGCTTTGGCGGAGCTGTTCTGCTGGGGAAACTTCCCTCCGGGAGGGGGAAATCATTTCCATCGTCATCACCAACGCTCCTCTCATCGGGAGAGGGCAATCTCCACTAACCTCTTCATCAGCACCATCTCCTCTCAAAACCCTAGTTCATCTCTTGTATCCAATTCTTGTCTCCAAGTCCGGGATTGGTGCTAGTAGGTTGCTAGTAGTGTTAATTACTCCTTGTAGTTCATGCTAGTTGGTTTATTTGGTGGAAGATCGTATGTTCAGATCCTATATGCATATTAATACCTCTCTGATTATGAACATGAATATGCTTTGTGAGTAGTTACGTTTGTTCCTGAGGACATGGGAGAAGTCTTGCTATTAGTAGTCATGTGAATTTGGTATTCGTTCGATATTTTGATGAGATGTATGTTGTCTCTCCTCTAGTGGTGTTATGTGAACTTCGACTGCATGACACTTCACAATTAGTTGGGCCTAGAGGAAGGCATTGGGAAGTAATAAGTAGATGATGGGTTGCTAGAGTGAAAAAAAGCTTAAACCCTAGTTTATGGGTTGCTTCGTAAGGGGCTGATTTGGATCCATATGTTTCATGCTATGGTTAGGTTTACCTTAATACTTTTGTTGTAGTTGTGGATGCTTGCAATAGAGGTTAATCATAAGTGGGATACTTGTCCAAGTAAGGAGAGTACCCAAGCACCGGTCCACCCACATACAAAATTATCAAAGTAGCGAACGCGAATCATATGAACGTGATGAAAACTAGCTTGACGATATTCCCACGTGTCCTCGGGAGCGCGTTTCTCTATATAAGAGTTTGTTCAGGCTTGTCCTTTGCTACCAAAAGAATTGGGCCACTTTGCTGCACTTTATTTACTTTTGTTACTTGTTGCTCGTTACAAATTATCCTATCACAAAACTATCTGTTGCCACTCATTTCAGTACTTGCAGAGAATACCTTGCTGGAAACCGCTTATCATTTCCTTCTGCTCCTCGTTGGGTTCGACACTCTTACTTATCGAAAGGACTATGATAGATCCCCTATACTTGTGGGTCATCAAGACACTTTTCTAATTTTAATGTAATTCTTATTAATTGTGGTACGAATATTCAGATCCAAAAGATTCAAGATAAAAGTTTAATATTGACATCAAAATAATAATACTTCAAGCATACTAACAAAGCAATCATGTCTTCTCAAAATAACATGGCCAAAGAAAGTTATCCCTACAAAATCATATAGTCTGGCTATGCTCTATCTTCATCACACAAAGTATTTAAATCATGCACAACCCCGATGACAAGCCAAGCAATTGTTTCATACTTTTGACATTCTCAAACTTTTTCAATCTTCACGCAATACATGAGCGTGAGCCATGGATATAGCACTATAAGTGGAATAGAATGGTGGTTGTGGAGAAGACAAAAAAGGGAGAAGATAGTCTCACATCAACTAGGCGTATCAACGGGCTATGGAGATGCCCACCAATAGATATCAATGTGAGTGAGTAGGGATTGCCATGCAATGGATGCACTAGAGTTATAAGTATATGAAAGCTCAACAAAAGAAACTAAATGGGTGTGCATCCAACTTGCTTGCTCATGAAGACCTAGGGCATTTTGAGGAAGCCCATCATTGGAATATACAAGCCAAGTTCTATAATGAAAAATTCCAACTAGTATATGAAAGTGATAACATAGGAGACTCTCTATCATGAATATCATGGTGCTACTTTGAAGCTCAAGTGTGGTAAAAGGATAGTAACATTGTCCCTTCTCTCTTTTTCTCTCATTTTTTTATTTGGGTCTTTTCTCCTTTTTTTATGGTCTCTTTTCTTTCCCCTTTTTTTTCGTCCGGGGTCTCATCCCGACTTATGGGGGAATCATAGTCTCCATCATCCTTTCCTCTCTGAGACAATGCTCTAATAATGATGATCATCACACTTTTATTTTCATACAAATCAACGATTACAACTCGATACTTAGAACAAAATATGACTCTATATGAATGCCTCGGGTGGTGTACCGGGATATGCAATGAATCAAGAGTGACATGTATGAAAGAATTATGGATGGTGGCTTTGCCACAAATAGGATGTCAACTAAATGATCATGCTAAGCAATATGACAATGATGGAGTGTGTCATAATAAACGGAACGGTGGAAAGTTGCATGGCAATATATCTCGTAGTGGCTATGGAAATGCCATAATAGGTAGGTATGGTGGTTATTTTGAGGAAGGTATATGGTGGGTGTATGATACCGGCGAAAGGTGTGCGGTATTAGAGAGGCTAGCAATGGTGGAAGGAAGAAAAGTGTGTATAATCCATGGACTCAACATTAGTCATAAAGAACTCATATACTTATTGCAAAAATCTACAAGTTATCAAAGCAAAGTATTGCGCGCATGCTCCTAGGGGGATAGATTGGTAGGAAAAGACCATAGCTCGTCCCCGACTGCCACTCATAAGGAAGACAATCAAAAAATAAATCATGCTCTGACTTCATCACATAACGGTTCACCATACGTGCATGCTACGGGAATCACAAACCTTAACACAAGTATTTCTAAAATTCACAACTACTCAACTAGCATAACTTTAATATCACCATCTGCATATCTTAAAACAATTATCAAGCATCAAACTTCTCATAGCATTCAACACACTCATAAGAAAGTTTTTACTATTCCTGAAAACCAAGCATATTGGGATTATTTAAGAAAATTACCATGCTATTTAAGACTCTCAAAATAATCCAATTGAAGCATGAGATATCAATAGTTTCTATAAAACAAATCCACCACCGTGCTCTAAAAGATATAAGTGAAGTACTAGAGCAAAACTATATAACTCAAATGATATAAGCGAAGCACATAGTGAAGGAAATATGCCCTAGAGGCAATAATAAAGTTATTATTTATTTCCTTATAATCATGATAAATGTTTATTATTCATGCTAGAATTGTATTTTCCGGAAACATAATACATGTGTGAATACATAGACAAACAGAGAGTCACTAGTATGCCTCTACTTGACTAGCTCGTTAATCAAAGATGGTTATGTTTCCTAACCATGAACAATAAGTTGTTGTTTGATTAACGAGGTCACATCATTAGTAGAATGATCTGATTGACATGACCCATTCCATTAGCTTAGCACCTGATCGTTTAGTATGTTGCTATTGCTTTCTTCATGACTTATACATGTTCCTTCGACTATGAGATTATGTAACTCCCGTTTACCGGAGGAACACTTTGGGTACTACCAAACGTCACAACGTAAATGGGTGATTATAAAGGAGTACTACAGGTGTCTCCAATGGTCGATGTTGGGTTGGCGTATTTCGAGATTAGGATTTGTCACTCCGATTGTCGGAGAGGTATCTCTGGGCCCTCTCGGTAATACACATCACATAAGCCTTGCAAGCATTACAACTAATATGTTAGTTGTGAGATGATGTATTACGGAACGAGTAAAGAGACTTGCCGGTAACGAGATTGAACTAGGTATTGGATACCGACGATCGAATCTCGGGCGAGTAACATACCGATGACAAAGGGAACAACGTATGTTGTTATGCGGTCTGACCGATAAAGATCTTCGTAGAATATGTAGGAGCCAATATGGGCATCCAGGTCCCGCTATTGGTTATTGACCAGAGACATGTCTCGGTCATGTCTACATTGTTCTCGAACCCGTAGGGTCCGCACGCTTAAGGTTACGATGACAGTTATATTATGAGTTTATGCATTTTGATGTACCGAAGGTTGTTCGGAGTCCCGGATGTGATCACGGACATGACGAGGAGTCTCGAAATGGTCGAGACGTAAAGATTGATATATTGGAAGCCTATGTTTGGACATCGGAAGTGTTCCGGGTGAAATCGGGATTTTACCGGGTTACCGGGAGGTTACCGGAACCCCCCGGGATCCATATGGGCCATCATGGGCCTTAGTGGAAAGGAGAAAGGGGCAGCCCAAGGTGGCTGTGCCTCTTCCCCCTCCCCTAGTCCTATTAGGACTAGGAGAAGGTGGCCGGCCCCCCTCTCTCCCTTCCCCTCCGAGGAATCCTAGTTGGACTAGGATTGGGGGGAGGAATCCTACTCCCAGAGGGAGTAGGACTCTCCTGCGCCTCCCTCTATGGCCGGCCAGCCTCCCCCTCTCTACTCCTTTATATACGGAGGCAGGGGCACCTCTAAACACACAAGTTGACACAAGTTGATCCACGTGATCGATTCCTTAGCCGTGTGCGGTGCCCCCTGCCACCATATTCCTCGATAATATTGTAGCGGAGTTTAGGCGAAGCCCTGCTGCTGTAGTTCATCAAGATCGTCACCACGCCGTCGTGCTGACGAAACTCTTCCCCGACACTTTGCTGGATCGGAGTCCGGGGATCGTCATCGAGCTGAACGTGTGCTCGAACTCGGAGGTGCCGTAGTTTCGGTGCTTGATCGGTTGGATCGTGAAGACGTACGACTACTTCCTCTACGTCGTGTCATTGCTTCCGCAGTCGGTCTGCGTTGGGTACGTAGACAACACTCTCCTCTCGTTGCTATGCATCACATGATCCTGTGTGCGCGTAGGAAATTTTTTGAAATTACTACGAAACCCTACAGTGGTATCAGAGCCTAGGTTAATGATGTTGATGTTATATGCACGAGTAGAACACAAGTGAGTTGTGGACGATACAAGTCATACTGCCTACCAGCATGTCAAATTTTGGTTCAGCGGTATTGTTGGACGAGACGACCCGGACCAACCTTACGCGTACGCTTACGCGAGACCGGTTCCCTCGACGTGCTTTGCACAGAGATGGCTTGCGGGCGACTGCCTCTCCAACTTTAGTTGAACCAAGTATGGCTACGCCCGGTCCTTGCGAAGGTTAAAACGGAGTCTATTTGACAAACTATCGTTGTGGTTTTGATGCGTAGGTGAGATTGGTTCTTACTTAAGCCCGGAGCAGCCACGTAAAACATGCAACAACAAAGTAGAGGACGTCTAACTTGTTTTTGCAGGGCATGTTGTGATGTGATATGGTCAAGGCATGATGCTGAATTTTATTGTATGAGATGATCATGTTTTGTAACCAAGTTATCGGCAACTGGCAGGAGCCATATGGTTGTCGCTTTATTGTATGCAATGCAATCGCGATGTAATGCTTTACTTTATTACTAAACGGTAGTGATAGTCATGGAAGCATAAGATTGGCGAGACGACAACGATGCTACGATGGAGATCAAGGTGTCGCGCCGGTGATGATGGTGACCATGACGGTGCTTCGGAGATGGAGATCACAAGCACAAGATGATGATGGCCATATCATATCACTTATATTGATTGCATGTGATGTTTATCTTTTTATGCATCTTATCTTGCTTTGATTGACGGTAGCATTATAAGATGATCTCTCACTAAATTATCAAGAAGTGTTCTCCCTGAGTATGCACCGTTGCAAAAGTTCTTCGTGCTGAGACACCACGTGATGATCGGGTGTGATAGGCTCTACGTTCAAATACAACGGGTGCAAAACAGTTGCGCACGCAGAATACTCAGGTTAAACTTGACGAGCCTAGCATATGCAGATATGGCCTCGGAACACGGAGACCGAATAGGTCGAGCGTGAATCATATAGTAGATATGATCAACATAATGATGTTCACCGATGAAACTACTCCATCTCACGTGATGATCGGACATGGTTTAGTTGATTTGGATCACGTGATCACTTAGAGGATTAGAGGGATGTCTATCTAAGTGGGAGTTCTTTAATAATATGATTAATTGCACTTAAAATTTATCATGAACTTAGTCCCTGATAGTATCTTGCTTGTTTATGTTGATTGTAGATAGATGGCTCGTGCTGTTGTTCCGTTAAATTTTAATGCGTTCCTTGAGAAAGCAAAGTTGAAAGATGATGGTAGCAATTACACGGACTGGGTCCGTAACTTGAGGATTATCCTCATTGCTGCACAGAAGAATTACGTCCTGGAAGCACCGCTGGGTGCCAGGCCTGCTGCTGGAGCAACGCCAGATGTTATGAACGTCTGGCAGAGCAAAGCTGATGACTACTCGATAGTTCAGTGTGCCATGCTTTACGGCTTAGAATCGGGACTTCAACGACGTTTTGAACGTCATGGAGCATATGAGATGTTCCAGGAGTTGAAGTTAATATTTCAAGCAAATGCCCGGATTGAGAGATATGAAGTCTCCAATAAGTTCTATAGTTGCAAGATGGAAGAGAACAGTTCTGTCAGTGAGCATATACTCAAAATGTCTGGGTATAATAATCACTTGATTCAATTGGGAGTTAATCTTCCAGATGATTGCGTCATTGACAGAATTCTCCAATCACTGCCACCAAGCTACAAGAGCTTCGTGATGAACTATAATATGCAAGGGATGAACAAGACTATTCCCGAGCTCTTCGCAATGCTAAAAGCTGCGGAGGTAGAAATCAAGAAGGAGCATCAAGTGTTGATGGTTAACAAGACCACTAGTTTCAAGAAAAAGGGCAAAGGGAAGAAAAAGGGGAACTTCAAAAAGAACGGCAAGCAAGTTGCTGCTCAAGAGAAGAAACCCAAGTCTAGACCTAAGCCTGAAACTGAGTGCTTCTACTGCAAGCAGACTGGTCACTGGAAGCGGAACTGCCCCAAGTATTTGGCGGATAAGAAGGATGGCAAGGTGAACAAAGGTATATGTGATATACATGTTATTGATGTGTACCTTACCAATGCTCGCAGTAGCACCTGGGTATTTGATACTGGTTCTGTTGCTAATATTTGCAACTCGAAACAGGGACTACAGAATAAGCGGGCACTGGCAAAGGACGAGGTGACGATGCGCGTGGGAAACGGTTCCAAAGTCGATTTGATCGCGGTCGGCACGCTACCTCTACATCTACCTTCGGGATTAATATTAGACCTAAATAATTGTTATTTGGTGCCAGCGTTGAGCATGAACATTATATCTGGATCTTGTTTAATGCGAGACGGTTATTCATTTAAATCAGAGAATAATGGTTGTTCTATTTATATGAGTAATATCTTTTATGGTCATGCACCCTTGAAGAGTGGTCTATTCTTACTAAATCTCGATAGTAGTAATACACATATTCATAATGTTGAAACCAAAAGATACAGAGTTGATAATGAAAGTGCAACTTATTTGTGGCACTGTCGTTTAGGTCATATCGGTGTAAAACGCATGAAGAAACTCCATACTAAAGGACTTTTGGAACCACTTGATTATGAATCACTTGGTACTTGCGAACCGTGCCTCATGGGCAAGATGACTAAAACACCGTTCTCCGGTACTATGGAGAGAGCAACAGATTTGTTGGAAATCATACATACCGATGTATGTGGTCCGATGAATATTGAGGCTCGTGGCGGATATCGTTATTTTCTCACCTTCACAGATGATTTGAGCAGATATGGATATATCTACTTAATGAAGCATAAGTCTGAAACATTTGAAAAATTCAAAGAATTTCAGAGTGAAGTTGAAAATCATCGTAACAAGAAAATAAAGTTTCTACGATCTGATCGTGGAGGAGAATATTTGAGTTACGAGTTTGGTGTACATTTGAAAAACTGTGGAATAGTTTCGCAACTCACGCCCCCCGGAACACCACAGCGTAATGGTGTGTCCGAACGTCGTAATCGTACTTTACTAGATATGGTGCGATCTATGATGTCTCTTACAGATTTACCGCTATCATTTTGGGGATATGCTTTAGAGACGGCCGCATTCACGTTAAATAGGGCACCATCAAAATCCGTTGAGACGACGCCTTATGAACTATGGTTTGGCAAGAAACCAAAGTTGTCGTTTCTTAAAGTTTGGGGCTGCGATGCTTATGTGAAAAAGCTTCAACCTGATAAACTTGAACCCAAATCGGAGAAATGTGTATTCATAGGATACCCAAAGGAAACTGTTGGGTACACCTTCTATCACAGATCCGAAGGCAAAACATTTGTTGCTAAGAATGGATCATTTCTAGAGAAGGAGTTTCTCTCGAAAGAAGTGAGTGGGAGGAAAGTAGAACTTGACGAGGTAACTGTACCTGCTCCCTTACTGGAAAGTAGTTCATCACAGAAAACTGTTTCAGTGACACCTACACCAGTTAGTGAGGAAGCCAATGATAATGATCATGAAACTTCAGATCAAGATACTACTGAACTTCGTAGATCAACCAGAGTAAGATCCGCACCAGAGTGGTACGGTAATCCTGTTCTGGAGGTCATGCTACTAGATCATGATGAACCTACGAACTATGAAGAAGCGATGGTGAGCCCAGATTCCGCAAAGTGGCTAGAAGCCATGAAATCTGAGATGGGATCCATGTATGAGAACAAAGTATGGACTTTGGTTGACTTGCCCGATGATCGGCAAGCGATTGAGAATAAATGGATCTTTAAGACTGACGCTGATGGTAATGTTACTGTCTACAAAGCTCGACTTGTCGCAAAAGGTTTTCGGCAAGTTCAAGGAATTGACTACGATGAGACCTTCTCACCCGTAGCGATGCTTAAGTCCGTCCGAATCATGTTAGCAATTGCCGCATTTTATGATTATGAAATTTGGCAAATGGATGTCAAAACTGCATTCCTGAATGGATTCCTGGAAGAAGAGTTGTATATGATGCAACCAGAAGGTTTTGTCGATCCAAAGGGAGCTAACAAAGTGTGCAAGCTCCAGCGATCCATTTATGGACTGGTGCAAGCCTCTCGGAGTTGGAATAAACGTTTTGATAGTGTGATCAAAGCATTTGGTTTTATACAG
Organism: Triticum dicoccoides; assembly: GCF_002162155.2. Classification (NCBI taxonomy): domain Eukaryota; kingdom Viridiplantae; phylum Streptophyta; class Magnoliopsida; order Poales; family Poaceae; genus Triticum; species Triticum dicoccoides. The sequence continues at coordinate 457,645,637 of NC_041382.1, read as the reverse complement.
ACTTTTGGAGAAGCCTGTATTTATAAGAAAGTGAGTGGGAGCTCTGTAGCATTTCTGATATTATATGTGGATGACATATTACTGATTGGAAATGATATAGAATTTCTGGATAGCATAAAGGGATACTTGAATAAAAGTTTTTCAATGAAAGACCTCGGTGAAGCTGCTTACATATTAGGCATTAAGATCTATAGAGATAGATCAAGACGCTTAATTGGACTTTCACAAAGCACATACCTTGACAAAATTTTGAAGAAGTTCAAAATGGATCAAGCGAAGAAAGGGTTCTTGCCTGTGTTACAAGGTGTGAAATTGAGTAAGACTCAATACCCGACCACTGCAGAAGATAGAGAGAATATGAAAGATGTTCCCTATGCATCAGCCATAGGCTCTATCATGTATGCAATGCTGTGTACCAGACCTGATGTGTGCCTTGCTATAAGTTTAGCAGGGAGGTACCAAAGTAATCCATGAATGGATCACTGGACAGCGGTCAAGAACATCCTGAAATACCTGAAAAGGACTAAGGATATGTTTCTCGTATATGGAAGTGACAAAGAGCTCATCGTAAAAGGTTACGTTGATGCAAGCTTTGACACTGATCCGGACGATTCTAAATCGCAAACCGGATACGTGTTTACATTAAACGGTGGAGCTGTCAGTTGGTGCAGTTATAAACAAAGCGTCGCAGCGGGATCTACATGTGAAGCGGAATACATAGCTGCTTCGGAAGCAGCAAATGAAGGAGTCTGGATGAAGGAGTTCATATCCGATCTAGGTGTCATACCTAGTGCATCGGGTCCAATGAAAATCTTTTGTGACAATACTGGTGCAATTGCCTTGGCAAAGGAATCCAGATTTCACAAAAGGACCAAACACATCAAGAGACGCTTCAACTCCATCCGGGATCTAGTCCAGGTGGGAGACATAGAGATTTGCAAAATACATACGGATCTGAATGTTGCAGACCCGTTGACTAAGCCTCTTCCACGAGCAAAACATGATCAGCACCAAAGCTCCATGGGTGTTAGATTCATTACAGTGTAATCTAGATTATTGACTCTAGTGCAAGTGGGAGACTGAAGGAAATATGCCCTAGAGGCAATAATAAAGTTATTATTTATTTCCTTATAATCATGATAAATGTTTATTATTCATGCTAGAATTGTATTTTCCGGAAACATAATACATGTGTGAATACATAGACAAACAGAGAGTCACTAGTATGCCTCTACTTGACTAGCTCGCTAATCAAAGATGGTTATGTTTCCTAACCATGAACAATAAGTTGTTGTTTGATTAACGAGGTCACATCATTAGTAGAATGATCTGATTGACATGACCCATTCCATTAGCTTAGCACCTGATCGTTTAGTATGTTGCTATTGCTTTCTTCATGACTTATACATGTTCCTTCGACTATGAGATTATGTAACTCCCGTTTACCGGAGGAACACTTTGGGTACTACCAAACGTCACAACGTAAATGGGTGATTATAAAGGAGTACTACAGGTGTCTCCAATGGTCGATGTTGGGTTGGCGTATTTCGAGATTAGGATTTGTCACTCCGATTGTCGGAGAGGTATCTCTGGGCCCTCTCGGTAATACACATCACATAAGCCTTGCAAGCATTACAACTAATATGTTAGTTGTGAGATGATGTATTACGGAACGAGTAAAGAGACTTGCCGGTAACGAGATTGAACTAGGTATTGGATACCGACGATCGAATCTCGGGCAAGTAACGTACCGATGACAAAGGGAACAACGTATGTTGTTATGCGGTCTGACCGATAAAGATCTTCGTAGAATATGTAGGAGCCAATATGGGCATCCAGGTCCCGCTATTGGTTATTGACCGGAGACGTGTCTCGGTCATGTCTACATTGTTCTCGAACCCGTAGGGTCCGCACGCTTAAGGTTACGATGACAGTTATATTATGAGTTTATGCATTTTGATGTACCGAAGGTTGTTCGGAGTCCCGGATGTGATCACGGACATGACGAGGAGTCTCAAAATGGTCGAGACGTAAAGATTGATATATTGGAAGCCTATATTTGGATATCGGAAGTGTTCCGGGTGAAATCGGGATTTTACCGGAATACCGAGAGGGTTACCGGAACCCCCCGGGAGCTTTTTGGGCCATAGTGGGCCTTAGTGGAAAAGAGAAGGGGCTGCCCTAGATGGGCTGCGCGCCACCCCCTTCCCCTAGTCCTATTAGGACTAGGAGAGGTGGCCGGCCCCCTCCTCCTCTTTTCCCCTCCGAGGAATCCTAGTTGGACTAGGATTGGAAGGGGAATCCTACTCCCAGAGGGAGTAGGACTCTCCTGCGCCTCCCCCCCTTGGCCGGCCAGCCTCCCCTCCTCTCCTCCTTTATATACGGAGGCAGGGGCACCTCTAAACACACAAGTTGACACAAGTTGATCCACGTGATCGATTCCTTAGCCGTGTGCGGTGCCCCCTGCCACCATATTCCTCGATAATACTGTAGCGGAGTTTAGGCGAAGCCCTGCTGCTGTAGTTCATCAAGATCGTCACCACGCCGTCGTGCTGACGAAACTCTTCCCCGACACTTTGCTGGATCGGAGTCCGGGGATCGTCATCGAGCTGAACGTGTGCTCGAACTCGGAGGTGCCGTAGTTTCGGTGCTTGATCGGTTGGATCGTGAAGACGTACGACTACTTCCTCTACGTCGTGTCATTGCTTCCGCAGTCGGTCTGCGCTGGGTACGTAGACAACACTCTCCTCTCGTTGCTATGCATCACATGATCCTGTGTGCGCGTAGGAAAATTTTTGAAATTACTACGAAACCCAACACGACCCGCATCTCCATAACACTCGACCCAAAATAGGAAGAAGCGCTCATCCAGTTCCTCCGTGAGAACTGGGACATTTTTGCATGGAAGCCCGCTGACATGCCAGGTGTTCCCAGGGGACTGGCTGAGCATCGCCTAAGAGTCGACTCGTCTGCAAAACCAGTCAAAGAGCATCTTCGGCGGTCCGCCGTCCAGAAGAGAAAGGCCATCGGTGAAGAAGTGGCTCGACTGTTGGCGGCAGGATTTATCCGAGAGATATACCACTCCGAGTGGCTCGCTAATGTCGTCATGGTTCCTAAGAAGGACAAGTCGCTCCGAATGTGCATTGATTTCAAGCACATCAACCGGGCCTGCCCGAAAGATCACTTTCCTCTCCCTCGCATAGATCAAATTGTTGACTCGACCGCGGGATGCGAGAGGTTGTCTTTTTTAGATGCTTACTCCGGGTACCACCAGATCCGTCTGTACGGGCCCGATGAGGTAAAAACAGCTTTCATCACTCCATTCGGGTGCTTCTGCTATATCACCATGCCATTCGGCCTCAAGAATGCCGGAGCCACTTTTATGCGAATGATTCAGAAGTGTCTACTCACCCAAATCAGTCGGAATGTGGAAGCTTATATGGATGATATGAAGGAAATATGCCCTAGAGGCAATAATAAAGTTATTATTTATTTCCTTATAATCATGATAAATGTTTATTATTCATGCTAGAATTGTATTTTCCGGAAACATAATACATGTGTGAATACATAGACAAACAGAGTGTCACTAGTATGCCTCTACTTGACTAGCTCGTTAATCAAAGATGGTTATGTTTCCTAACCATGAACAATGAGTTGTTATTTGATTAACGAGGTCACATCATTAGTAGAATGATCTGATTGACATGACCCATTCCATTAGCTTAGCACCTGATCGTTTAGTATGTTGCTATTGCTTTCTTCATGACTTATACATGTTCCTACGACTATGAGATTATGCAACTCCCGTTTACCGGAGGAACACTTTGGGTACTACCAAACGTCACAACGTAAATGGGTGATTATAAAGGAGTACTACAGGTGTCTCCAATGGTCGATGTTGGGTTGGCGTATTTCGAGATTAGGATTTGTCACTCCGATTGTCGGAGAGGTATCTCTGGGCCCTCTCGGTAATACACATCACATAAGCCTTGCAAGCATTACAACTAATATGTTAGTTGTGAGATGATGTATTACGGAACGAGTAAAGAGACTTGCCGTTAACGAGATTGAACTAGGTATTGGATACCGACGATCGAATCTCGGCCAAGCAACATACCGATGACAAAGGGAACAACGTATGTTGTTATGCGGTCTGACCGATAAAGATCTTCGTAGAATATGTAGGAGCCAATATGGGCATCCAGGTCCCGCTATTGGTTATTGACCAGAGACATGTCTCGGTCATGTCTACATTGTTCTCGAACCCGTAGGGTCCGCACGCTTAAGGTTACGATGACAGTTATATTATGAGTTTATGCATTTTGATGTACCGAAGGTTGTTCGGAGTCCCGGATGTGATCACGGACATGACGAGGAGTCTCGAAATGGTCGAGACGTAAAGATTGATATATTGGAAGCCTATGTTTGGACATCGGAAGTGTTCCGGGTGAAATCGGGATTTTACCGGGTTACCGGGAGGTTACCGGAACCCCCCGGGATCCATATGGGCCATCATGGGCCTTAGTGGAAAGGAGAAAGGGGCAGCCCAAGGTGGCTGCGCCTCTTCCCCCTCCCCTAGTCCTATTAGGACTAGGAGAAGGTGGCCGGCCCCCCTCTCTCCCTTCCCCTCCGAGGAATCCTAGTTGGACTAGGATTGGGGGGAGGAATCCTACTCCCAGAGGGAGTAGGACTCTCCTGCGCCTCCCTCTATGGCCGGCCAGCCTCCCCCTCTCTACTCCTTTATATACGGAGGCAGGGGCACCTCTAAACACACAAGTTGACACAAGTTGATCCACGTGACCGATTCCTTAGCCGTGTGCGGTGCCCCCTGCCACCATATTCCTCGATAATATTGTAGCGGAGTTTAGGCGAAGCCCTGCTGCTGTAGTTCATCAAGATCGTCACCACGCCGTCGTGCTGACGAAACTCTTCCCCGACACTTTGCTGGATCGGAGTCCGGGGATCGTCATCGAGCTGAACGTGTGCTCGAACTCGGAGGTGCCGTAGTTTCGGTGCTTGATCGGTTGGATCGTGAAGACGTACGACTACTTCCTCTACGTCGTGTCATTGCTTCCGCAGTCGGTCTGCGTTGGGTACATAGACAACACTCTCCTCTCGTTGCTATGCATCACATGATCCTGTGTGCGCGTAGGAAAATTTTTGAAATTACTACGAAACCCTACACATAGAGTATTCTAACAAAATCCAAATCATGTATGGATCTCTCAAAAGGTGTGTACAGCAAAGATTATTGTGGTAAACTAAAAATCAAAGACTCAAATCATACAAGACGCTCCAAGCAAAACACATATCATGTGGTGAATAAAAATATAGCTCCAAGTAAAGTTACCGATAGAAGTAGACGAAAAGAGGGGATGCCTTCCGAGGCATCCGCAAGATTTGGCTTTTAGGTGTCCTTAGATTATTTGGGGGTGACATGGCATCTCCAAGCTGAGGCTCTTGCCACTCCTTGTTCCATAATCCATCAAATCTTTACCCAAAACTTGAAAACTTCACAACACAAAACTTAAAGTAGAAAATCTCGTGAGCTCCGTTAGCGAAAGAAAACAAAAGACCACTTCAAGGTACTGTAATTAACTCATTCTTTATTTATATTGGTGTTAAACCTACTGTATTCCAACTTCTCTATGGTTTATAAACTATTTTACTAGCCATAGATTCATCAAAATAAGCAAACAACACACGAAAAACAGAATCTGTCAAAAACAGAACTGTCTGTAGTAATCTGTAGCTAGCGCAAGATCTGGGACCCCAAAAATTCTAAATAAATTCCTGGACGTGAGGAATTTATCTATTAATCATCTTCAAAAATAATTAACTAAATAGCACTTTCCAAATAAAAATGGCAGCAGTTCTCGTGAGCACTATAGTTTCTGTTTTTTACACCAAGATATCAAGACTTTCCCCAAGTCTTCCCAACGGTTCTACTTGGCACAAACACTAATTAAACACAAAAAAACAACCTAAAAAGAGGCTATATGAACTATTTATTACTAAACAGGAGCAAAAAGCAAGGAATAAAAATAAAATTGGGTTGCCTCCCAACAAGCGCTATCGTTTAACGCCCCTAGCTAGCCATAAAAAGCAAGGATAGATCTAGGTATTGCCATCTTTGGTTGGTAGTTCTTCAATGAGGCGTCTACCATCTTTAGGAATTTCTTTATTTTTATTGATTATCAAATTTTTAGGCACAATATCGAAAAATTCATTTGTAACAAATGGTTCCTTAATGATAGCAAAAAGATTGGGATGAATACTTATGGATTTGAGATCCGCAGTTTCCTTACTAGAAGATTCACCCTTATTTTTAGGAACATTCATAAGCTTGGAAATTTTAGTGGGAGGACTTGGAGTATTCTTTATGGAAGAAAAAGCGGTTCCCAAGTTGGTAATAATACCCTCAAGTTTATCGATCCTAGTGGAATCCTGATTTATTTTCTCATTAACTATGGGTTCTTTCTCTTTAATATTTTTCAAAGTGACTCCTACTTTAGATCCATATTGAGAGATTCGGTTGTGGATCTTTTTATCCAAATTTTAAATTAACTCTACGGTAGCAACCTTATTTTCAATAATTTTGAGCCTTTGCATTACATGCTCCAAAGTTAATACCGTTCCATTGACCAAAAGAGAGGGTGACCCAAACAAATCTATCATCGCATTATAAGAATCAAAAGTGTGGCTACCCAAGAAGTTCCCTCCGGTAATAGTATCAAGGACATATCTGTGCCAAGGAGTAGCGCCTACATAAAAATTGCGAAGAAGAACGGAAGTAGATTGCTTTCTGGTAGATCTATTTTGAGCATTGCAAATTCTATACCAAGCATATTTTAGATTTTCTCCCTCCCTTTGCTTAAAATTTAGAATTTCATTCTCGGGAGATAACGGAGATGATAAGGGGCTAGCCATAACGACAAGCAAACGGCAAAGAGGCGAACAGAAAAAGATAGGGAGGATAGAGAGAGATGGCGAATAAAATGGCAAGGGTGAAGCGGGGGAGAGGAAAACGAGAGGCAAATGGCAAATAATGTAATGCGGGAGATAAGAATTGTGATGGGTACTTGGTATATTGACTTTTGCGTAGACTCCCCGGCAACGGCGCCAGAAATCCTTCTTGCTACCTCTTGAGCACTGCGTTGGTTTTCCCCGAAGAGGAAGGGATTATGCAGCAAAGTAGCATAAGTATTTCCCTCAGTTTTTGAGAACCAAGGTATCAATCCAGTAGGAGGCTATGCGCGAGTCCCTCGCACCTGCACAAAACAAATAAATCCTCGCAACCAACGTGATAAGGGGTTGTCAATCCCTACACGACCACTTACGAGAGTGAGATCTGATAGATGTGATAAGATAATATTTTTGGTATTTTTATGATAAAGATGCAAAGTAAAATAAAAGCAAAGGAATTAACTAAGTATTGGAAGATTAATATGATGAAGATAGACCCGGGGGCCATAGGTTTCACTAGTGGCTTCTCTCAAGAGCATAGGTATTCTATGGTGGGTGAACGAATTACTCTTGAGCAATTGACAGAATTGAGAATAGTTATGGGAATATCTAGGTATGGTCATGTATATAGGCATCACGTCCGAGACAACTAGACCGACTCCTACCTGCATCTACTACTATTACTCCACTCATCGACCGCTATCCACACTACAAAAAAAGACACATCCGTGACATTTTGGGCCGAACGAAATTTTTTTCTGTCATACATATGACACTTCTATGATGATAATTGTGACAAAACCCGGTATCATCATAGATGTGGTGGGCTCCTACTTCTATGACAAAAAATCATGACAAAAAATGGGCTTTTCATCCTGGGCGGGCTGGAGACGCAGCTCCATGACATTCTTTGGGCCGTCCATGACGGAAAAAACCGTGGTAGAAGCGAGGGCGAGGAAATTTTCGGGGAGTTCCCGGTTACGGTGGGAGGTCGGGGGCCGAGCGATGCGTGTTTCTCTCGTACACGTACGCGCGTGTGTGCGAGGTGTTGGCTCTAACTGTACCCGAGCGAGGCGTTGGGCTCTAACTGAACCCGAGCGATTGCACTGCAGGCTATGCGTTACTGAACCCGAGCGATCGATCGATGGCTGTTAACTGAACCCGATCGAGTGATTCCTTCGCTACTGCTGCTAACTGAAGCCGATGATGCTACCTCTGGATGGACAGTGAGCGTTGCAGGGGGGTTTGGATGAACAGTCCCCGGTGGGGGTGGATGAACATGACCCCATGGTGTTGCCTCTGGATGAATAGGACCTCGATCAATCGAGCCGGTTGGGGCTGGATGAACAGGACCCCGTGGAGGGCTGGATGAACAGGTCCACCCCGTGGAGGGCAGGATGAACAGTAGACGGTGGAGGGCAGGATGAACAGTAGCCCGTGGAGGGGTGGTTGAACAGGAGCCCGTGGAGAGGGCTGGTTGAATAGTAGCCGGTGGAGTAGCGCGCGGTGGAGGCTGGATGAACAGGAGCCCGTGGATGAACAGTCGCAGGTGGAGGCTGGAGGAGGTCGACGGTGGATGAACAGTAGCTCATGGAGGCTAGAGGGGGTCGACGGTGGAGATGAACAGTATCCCGTGGAGTCCCGTTTTGCGGTACGCCACACCCCTCCCGATGAACATGACTCCCATTTCGACCGTAGTGCTCCAACACAAGTCCGTTTCATCCGTTTTGCGGTACGCCACACCCCACCCGATGAACACGACCCCCATTTCGAACGTAGGAGGTCCGTTTCCTCCGTTTTGCAGTACGCCAGACCCCTCCCGATCAACAGGACCCCATTCCGAACGTAGGAGGTCTGTTTCCTCCATTGTGCGGTACGCCAGGCCTCGTTTCCATCGCTTGTTCCGTCCAAGCCCTCCCGATGAACACGACCACGCATTCCATTCCAACCCAGTCGGTTGGCTCCCACGCATTCCGTTGCCTCCCGATGAACACGACGCATTCCGTTGCCTCCCCATGAACATGATGCATTCTGTTGCCTCCCCATGAACACGAGGACGACGCTGTTTCTCCGTTCCGACCCAGCCATGTACACGAACCCTGGCCGTACGTATGCGCGAGTAAGCGTTCGAGACCCCGCCCATATGTACACATACGTGGCCGTATTTTCTTTCTTGCACCCTGGCCGCGGTACATACGTGTACATGCTACGTGCGCGCCTCTACTACAACACGTGCACGCCTCTACATCGACTAGTATGTACGTACACGTTCGCGACCAGAATGACAACGCTACGTACGCTTCGACCAATTGGGTCCCGACTGTCAGGCACTTCCTTGCCTGCAAAGATGTAGCTGGTGGGTCCTAGCAGTCAGGGGGAGAATCGTTTTTTTTTGCCCGGACGCACTTCCTTGCATGCGAAGATGTAGCTGGTGGGTCCCAGCAGTCAGGGGGAAACGTTTTTTTCGCGAAATACAGTGGCCCGTCCGGTGGGTCCCAGCTGTCAGGTGGAGGAATCATTATTTTCTGCGTAATAAGGAGCCACTTCCTTGCTGCGTCTGTGGACCCAGCTGTCAGCCCCTCCACGTATAGTCCACGTCCGATGGAAGTCGTTCCTTGACCACATTGACCACGCCGCACCGAGAGCACCAGGGCGGTGGACGACGGCGAGGCCTAGGAAGGGGACGACACGGAGGCAGGGAAGACTCGGCAGTTGTTTCCCACACGGAGGGGAGTACAACTGTACGAGGGTTTACTGGTTTGTCTCCCGTCATCGGAGAATAACAGCAGGTGTGGGTGAGTAGAGGGATGGCTAGGCCAGCGATGGGAGTACGATCGGGCGGTGAGGCCTGCGCGGCAGCACAGCCGGCCGCGAGGAGGAGGGAGCAGGCAGCCTCGCCGGTGCTGGTTTGAGCGGCTGGAGCAGGAAGAGCAGAGATTGAAGAAGCACAATGGTCGTTGGATGGACATCCAACAGTGAATGCTTGTGTGTCAACCTTTTTATAGGAAAGCCTCAAATATGTGGAAAACAGCATACAACCCATCTGCCATTATTTCTAATAATTTACAGCCCATTTGCTAATTCTTAAGGTTTTTTTTGGAGCCCATATTCTTTTTGTTAGCATTACAACCCATATTGTGGCAACGGTTAAAAAGTTATACGAAATTTTGCATATTTCGGTGCGGTCCGAACTGTTTTTAATCCCGAAATTGCGAATCACATTCAAACTGATTTTAAAAATGAATGTATATCAATATAAAATCCAACAAATTCTCCACGCATAAAAATTAATGTAATTTAAAATCTTGAAATGAAAAAATATATTTCAAACTAATTGCCGGTTTGATGTGTTTTAAAAATGTACAACCCATTTCTCATTACTGGTGGGCCATTTTCTCGGCCAGCCGAATGAAAGCTCTCCTCGTCTGGAAAGATTTGCAGCCCAACAGGCCTAACAAAGCGACTTACTTGGCAAATCACAAAAAAACTGGGTTGTGGCCGTGGACCCAGCTGTCAGCCTCTCCACGTACAGTACTCTTCCGATGGAAGTTGTTCCTTGACCTTGTTGACCATGCGGCACGGAGAGCACCATGGCGGTGGACGACAGCGAGGCCTAGGAAGGGGACGACGCAGCAGTGGAAGCCCGCGGGGAGAGGACTATGAGGTTCACTGGTTCGGCTGCGGTGTGAGGCTGCCGTCGCCGCAGGGTCTGGCCAGTCGTGGGAATAGTAGGGGGCGGTGAGGCCTCTGCGGCAGCACAGCCGGCCACGGGAGGCAGGAGCATGCGGCACGACCGGCGCTGCTTTGGGCGGCTGGAGCAAGAAGACCAGAGATTGAAGAAGCACTACGGCCGTTGGATGGACATCATACGGTCACTGGAGCTAGAATCGTTCATATTGACTAAGTTGACAAAGCCCTTCGTCCCCGTCAACTTAGTAGGCCCACAAGTCGGCCTCCCAACAAGGTGGGTCCCAGCTAGCCGGGGGAGTATTCATTTTTGTGTGCGTAATAAGGAGGCACTTCCGGTGGGTCCGAGCTGATAGCGGGGGGGGGACATTTTTTTCGCGAAATACGGTGGCCCGTCTGGTGGGTCCCAGCAGTCAAGGGGAAACGATTTTTTCCCAAAATACTGGTGGCCCGTCCGGTGGATCCCCACTGTCAGGTGGAGGAATAATTATTTTCCGCGTAATAAGGAGGCACTTCGTTGCGGCTGCCGTGGACCCAGCTGTCAGCCTCTCCACGTACAGTACTCTTCCAATGGAAGTCGGTCGTTGACCACATTGACCACGCCGCGCTGAGAGCACCACGGCGGTGGACGACGGCGAGGCCTAGGAAGGGGATGACGCGGGGCCGTGCAAGACGCGGCAATGGATGCCCACTCAGATAGGAGTATGAGCGTTCACTGGTTCAGCTGCGGTGTGAGGCTGCCGTCGCCGCAGAATAACAGGGGGTGTGGGTGAGTGGAGGGATGGCCTGGCCAGTGGTGGGAGTAGTATGGGGCGGTGAGGCCTCAGCGGTAGCACAGCCGTCCACGGGAGGCAGGAGCAGGCGACACGACTAGCGCTGCTTTGGGCGGCTGGAGCAAGAAGACCAGAGGTTGAAGAAGCACTATGGCCGTTGGATGGACATCATACGGTCACTGGAGTATTGACTAAGTTGACAAAGCTCTCTGTCCCTGTCAACTTAGTAGGCCCACAAGTTAGCCCAACAATATGGTGGGTCCCAGCTAGCAGGGGGTATTCATTTTTTGGGCATAATAAGGAGGCACTTCCTTGCGTGCGAAGATATAGCTGGTGGGTCCGACTTGTCAACGGGGGGAACGTTTTTTTCACGAAATACAGAGGCCCTTCATGTGGGTCCTAGCTGTCAGGTGGAGGAATCATTATTTTGCGTGTAATAAGGAGGCTTTTCCTTGCGTGCGGCCATGGACCCAGCTGTCAGCCTCTCCACGTACAATCCACATCCGATGGATGTCGTTCATTGACCATGTTGACCATGCTGCGCCGAGAGCACCAGGGCGGTGGACGACGGCAAGGCCTAGGAAGGGAACAACACAGAGCTAGGGAATACTCGGCAGTTGTTTCCCACGCTGAGGAGTACGAGGGTTTACTGGTTCGTCTGCCGTCGCCGGAGAATAACAGCATGTGTGGGTGAGTAGAGGGACGGCTAGGCCAGTGATGGGAGTACGGTGGGGCCGTGAGGCCTGCGCGGCAGCATAGCCGGCCGCGGGAGGAGGGAGCAGGCAGTCCCGCTGGCACTTGTTTGAGCGTCTTGAGCATGAAGAGCAGAGATTGAAGAAGCACGACAGCCGTTGGATGGACATCCAACAGTCACTGCTCTCGTGTGTTGACTAAGTTGACAGGGCGTTGCATGTGCGTCAACCTTTTTTTATGAAAGCATACGCGTCAACCTGTAGTAGGCGCAAAAGTCAGCCTCAAATCTGTGGAAAACAGCATACAACCCATCTGCCATTATTTCTAATAATGTACAGCCGATTTGCTAATTCTTAAGAATTTTTTTGGAGCCCATCTTCTTTTTGTTAGCATCACACCCCATATTGTGGCCACGGTTAAAAAGTATATGAAATTTTGCATATTTCGGTGCGGTCAACTGTTTTTAATCCAGAAATATCGATTCACATTCAAACTATTTTGAAAAATAATTTATATAAATATAAAATCCAAATAATTGTCCACGCATAAAAATCCAAGGAATTTAAGATCTTGTAATGAAAAAAAATTGAAACTAATTCCCGGTTTGATGTGTTTTAAAAATGTACAGCCCATTTTCTGGGCAAACTGAATGAAACACTCCTCGTCTTGAAAGATTTGCAGCCCAGCAGGGCTGATAAAGCAAATAGGCCTTGTTTGGGTATTTCTTATAAAAAAGAACTGGGCTAGCCATTTTCAGCAAGAAAAAACACAACTGGGCTCATGATGTGGTAAACATAAATAAAACCCTAGCTAGACGGGCCACAGCCCCCGCACAACCCCGTTGTTACCTTGATCCATCGCTAAAACTAGTATAAATAACAACTGCTTGTTCCTTAAAAAAACTGCGCGACTTGCTGGGTCCCTGGTGTCAGCCGCTCGTAGTGTAATTCTCTCGTTTATTGACTATGTTGACAATGGCGTGAGCCCCAGATGTCCAACCATTAGGAGGAACCATATTTTTGGGCTTGTACTATAGAGGCACTTGCTTGCGTACTGCCATGACGCTGGTGGGTCCCTACTGTCATCCTCTCCACGTACAGTCATCTCCTTGTTCCTCTCGGTTGTTGACGACGTTGACAACGCAAGAGGGCGGCGCACCGTGCATGGCGAGCGAACCAAGGCCGCAAGGCCTCGGACGACAGCGAGGCCTCGGACGAAACGAACAGGAGCTGTTGAAGATGTGCCGGTCTAGTCGCAGGTGGAGGGGAGTACGAGGGTTGACTGGTTCGGGCGCGGGTGCGTGTTGGGACCGACGTCACCGGAGAATAACATGACGTGTGGGGGAATAGAGGGAGGGACTGGCCAACGTTGGAGGGTACATACGGTAGGGCGGCGGAGGCGCAGCCAGCCATGGGAGGCGGGAGCAGGCGGAGCCGATGGGGTGGTTTGGTTTGGGCGATTGGAGGAAGAAGAAGACAAGAGATAGAAGATACACGACAAATGTTGGGTGTCAATCCAACGGCTGGTAGGCAGAATCGTTTGTTTACTGGCTAGTAAGTCGAAACCACCTTGGATAGGCTATTTCCTCGCGGGTCCCAAATGTCAGAATCCAAATCTGTCACGGTCATGAAGCCTTTCCTATGAAAATTTACAGCCCATTTGATGTGCTAGTTCGAAATAAGTTTGTGGGTGCTGGTGGGGGCTAATCACTTGGCTTCTGTAATGCACAGTGAGCTCAAACAGCCGGCGAGAGTGATGTTATTTCCCTTGGTTTGGATTTGTTACAATATTTCACTCTAAATTAAACGAATGGCAAGCCATTTGACTAGTTTCAAAGAAAATATGACAGTCACAGCCGAGTTGAAAAGGGCAGGAACATCTAACTCCAGCTTACAAACTGTACAAAAGCACGAGGGTTAATTGTTCATCAGGTTTACGAAAAAAACAGATTTAAAAGGGAATCAACATCTAACTCCAGCACTGTTTTCGGCAGTCACAGTCAAATGGATCGGTCGGGTCCATAGAATGAACATCCTGGGTCGTAAAATTTACTGGATTATGACCACAATATGTTGTAAATAGAAGCCCGTCACGTTCAGAAGCTCTTTTGCCCACCTGAAACTCCTTTTTTCTCTTCGACACACCCATCCGTCAAAACCATGTTGCCGATAAACTTAAGCCTGATGGACAATAGTAACCTCGCATTCAGCAGGAAGAATGTGACAAATCTTGTGTTTGCACGGTTGGCTACATATCGTTCTAGCGTTATTGTCTTCAATCGAATCTCATGAGAAGTGAGAAAATCCTTATGCTTACGAATCCCCCGATTGGTTATAACTTTCTTACCCCGTCCTGTTGCCTAAATAGACATGAAGATTGAAAATAGTTAAGGTCTAAAAGAAGAGTGTCGAAAGAGCAACAGTTGAAGGGTTAATTCTAGTACACTATATGCGGTCTTCCAATGTGCGTGAAATTATCACCTTTTTATACAACTTCTCCAGACATGGAAAGCATTGCAGCAAGCCAATAATCTTGTTCAGATCAAAACTATTCATTTGGATATATAAGATCTTAACAGAATCCAGCACCATTGATAGGCCATCCATGGAGAAACTCTTCATTGAGCATAGAACATAATATTAGTACAAAATGTGTACTCCAAGATGATATATAAATTATGCGTAGAAATTTATAGATGATAATATAAAGTACCTGAAGAACTGTGGAACCAAACACCATATTGAAATGAGCACAGAGATCATGTATTACGCCCAAGGTCTCTAGTTTAGGCGCAGAGAGGACGGTTATTTGCAACGGTGAATAACTAGAATCAAGGATCAACCTTTGAAGTGAAGGGGCATCTTGGATGATGAGCTGCCTTCCGTCAAAAGAAATTCCAATTCTTACAAGATTAGGCGACTTTATTTGGAGACAACCGATTCTAACTGTGAAAACAAGCACCAAGCACTCCAGCGCAGGGCAACTGGAGTGGATGATGTTGTGCAATGAGGCCTCCGATATACGAACCCGCACAAGTGAAAGTTTCTTGAGAAATGGGATTCGAAGGTTTAGTACCAGATTGTCTGGTAGGTAGCACTGCGCTAAGGTGGCGGTGTGGAGAGAGGAGGAAAACCCCAAGATGGACATCGGTGCTGAGGGCACAAGTTCATGGCGTTTGGTATGTGGTATGTGATTTCCAGGGGAATAGTAGAACTCAAGCAGCTGTAGTTCTATGAATTCAGGGGATTCCAGCCAGGCGTCCACCATGCAGGGCATGGTATGCTTGCTTAGGTAGCATGACAGGATGCAGAGGCTTTGAACGGAGCCCTGGTGAGAGGAGATGATGGCTCTGGGGATTTCAAAATCATTGAAGAGAGATAGCTGACGACAGTCGAGATTAAGGGGAACGGCGCGCCATAGAGGGCGCCACCGAATTGAGAGGACTTGGGTGCGGCAGCAATCCTTGGTGGGGAGAAGCGAGATGATCTCCCCAAGGATGGCGTCCAGGAGATCGCTGATGCGGTCCACCCTAGATTCTACGGATTCCTGGGATCCGGTGGGGGCGGGGTTGCTGCTTCTCCCCGTGCTGCCGGGTGCGGGATCTACAACAGACGTTGCCGCTGGTGGGAGCCTCATCTTCTTGGCGCTGGGGTCAGCTGACTCCATTTTCCTCGAGGATGTCGCATCGTGCTCACAGATTTGAGTAGAGTAACGAATGACGAGCCTAGTTGTAGTGTGAGCGAAGAAGAAGGGGAGATGGGGGTTTTCTGTAGGAGTGAGGAAGAAGGGGAGCTGGGGTTTTCTGTAGGAGTGAGGTGAGGAATTTGGGGGTACGAGTGGAGCGAGCTGACGTGAGGTGGGTTGGAGCGAGGAGGAAGAAGAACACCCAGGTTTTTGGGGGGGGGGCGGTGTGCTGGGTGTGGGTAGCGCCTCTCATTCAGTAAATATATGGGCTTTTGAATTGATTTTACTATTTACTAGTGTGGATGGGCTGTTTTGTCTTGGGACCCGAGAAAAAATTACTACTAGTACAGTGGAGACACTCTACAGCTACCCAGAAAAACAATTACTACTAGTACAGTGGAGACACTCTACCGCTTCTAGCTCCTCCTAGGTCATTGAAACATCTCCCTCTACTGAATGTCGTTATAATTTTGTTCACCGACATGCGGGCCATGCAGCACGCGGGCCCAAATGCCATCCACCAAATTAGAAGGCAGTATGCAGGCAGAGAGTCACCTCGGTCATAGCGCGGCAGTAACGACCATCATATCACAAAACCCCACCTCCCCAAGTCTAAGTTTGATGGACGAAGCAACCATCATTTCACTCTTCGCTGAATCCCCTTCTCCCTCACTGTCTTCAAGAAAGGCAACACTTGCTTTTGCCACTGTTCTTCTCTCCGAACGAAGGGAAGGTAAGCGGATCCGTGATGTTGGTATATTTTCGTTTAGAGGAAAAAAAGAACTTTTGCAAAGCAGTAACCGATCCTCACTCTCTTTTTTGTTTCATTGTCGTTGCGATTGTGTTTTCCTTTCAGTGGTCTCCTAGTATTCGTCAGTTTCATGATGGACCAAGGAGAACCAGGCAAAGATCTGCCGATATTGGAGCAGACGCGGGAGGTTGATCCCCACAAGACAGAGAGCTCCAAGAAGATGGAGGCAACCACCGAGGCGACCCCAGATACTGAGATGGTCAACGCCGCGTTTGAGGTTACAGCCCCCGTGGCACTACAGGAGCAGTTTTCCCCCTTCGAGGATGTGTCCCCCCTCCCCCGCTGAGCTGCCCAAGGTGATTTCCTTCTTTGCCGATCTCGATTGTGGTTTTTCATCTAAGTATGTGGTGATTTTCTCTAGAAAAGGAAGTATGTGGTGATTAATAATGCAAAATTTTATTAGCTTCGATGCCATGGTATACGTAGTGGTTTAAATAACTTGTGTTTCTTATACTGAAAAGTAATTCAGAATTTGTTTCGGTTTCAATTAGAGCCCTGATGCAGACAAGGATTGTGTGGTTGTACATGTCACTCGCTATGAGGCGGACGAGATGAATATACGCATTGGGAAAACAGAGTTCTTAGGTTGTTGGATCCTGGAAGCCATTTGCGGTTATACCAATGAAGAGTTGTATTCCATCCTCACTTTTGTCAGGCGTGTTGTCCAGGGTGTACTGAAGCACAAGAAGTTCAAAGCTACTCCTTTGTTTGTGAGGAATACTCTTCTTGTCAAGCTTACGCAGGAAGATGACGTGGCATGCCTCCACAAACAAGTTTATCAGTGGCAAGGCCACAAGGTTGTCTTCATAAAGGTTCACAGGATTGAGCTGCTGCGGGACGTCCTCGATCATGTTCATGCCAAGGTCCGTCTTGTGTCCAGCCCAAATTAGATCGAGGCATGAAATAGTTGCCCCAGCTAGTGTTTAATAGTAGTTTGGATTGTGTCGAATTATCCGAACCTTGCCTGTTATCGACCCCTCTGGGGCTAGTACTCTGTTTGAATCCGTCTATGGGAACTGCTGCTACTTTTGTGTGCCCGTGAATCATGTGAGAACCATCGTAATTGTTGCCAAAATAGATGCGTCCTTATTAGTTTTTTCATGAATATGGCATTGTAAGACATAAGTTGTCACGGTTTATCATACGAGCAGTGTGTGTTTTGATGAAATACAGCACTCGTTCGAGAACCGTGCGCCGACGTATACATAAGTACATGTAGACACTGTTGGTGCTACCCCACTTGTAAGCAGTTGTGCAAAACACGACACATTGGCTCAGCTCGCTTCAACACTAGGCTATCAACCAGCTAACAATCAACAATCTGCTGTCGGACATATAAGCAACTATGTATCTTGTTACAGTGGTTCATGCAGTTAATTGAGGCCACAATGTAATAAATTCCAAACGTTCACACGCTAGTCCAGCGCTCATGTGGAACACTCATATTAAACTCGTCTTCATAAAAAAACTTGAAAAGCATAAGTTAAGCAATTTTATACATCTCAATGATTCATAGAACATAACAAACATATACTAGTTCACAACAAAAGACAAAGTTGTGAGAAGGTTTACAAATCAGGAAAAAACAAGCAAGGCTTCTCTCTGAGCAAAGGGCCTCCCGGCAGGCTTAAATTTCCTGGAGTTCACTCTGTTTTTTTCTTGTTGCCACCATTCAGGGTTAGGTTCTCTCATTCCAGAATAACCAATTATAATTGTGGTCTCAGCTGGAATGCTGAACTGAACCATGCAGTGCACTAACCAGCTGAAATGCTTATGCATTCCACTAAATTTAAGCACCGCTATTTGCAGAAATAAGCAGACCACAATGCCTCTTGTCCGCGCACCTGTCCAAAAAACCGACGTGCAGCCGTGCCAGCTACTCCTTGGTCCATGGATGAACTGGTAGAAAGTGCATTCCGGACTAGGATGCAGTTGTTTTCGCTCGTCCCTGCACTGCAATCAGGAAGTAAAACGTACGAATCAGCTTCTTTTAGATTGCGTTGGTCATTCTACCTTAGTTACTACCAATGTAGGGATACCTTGAAGACGGGAGGTTAGACGACGGCAGCGAGGGATAGCCATCTCATTTTGCGCAGTTGTACTAAAACTGAGGTGTGTGCTTTTGATTGCACAGATAGAAACGATACGGAGACAGACATCCCGAAACGATATGGAGACAGACATCCCTGTTTGCGCAAATAATAAATACTGTTATTTAAACAGTGACACATATTACTACTTTCCCCCGTTTCCTCTTAACCAAGTCCTAGATTCATGCTACAGCTTTCCCACTTTCTTCCCTGTTTGAACCAACGCTTTGAGTCAACTGTATGAAATAGCTTTACTTCTAATAATAGTAGAAGTCTAGGTGGCTTTGGAACAGCGGACGGAAGTAGAAAAGGATCCAAACGAAGGGAGCTGGGGCAGTAGAGCAAGGTAGGTTTCGAAGGAATATATACCCGAGGGTCGTCGGCATGTCGCAAAGACGGTGTTGGGAGGCTGCATCTTGGCCACAATACCGCAGGGAGGAAGAAGGGGTCGGAGGCCCTCCCGAGCCGGCGCTCTCTTAGAGAGAATGGCACGGCCGCCGATCGAGACACGTGGGCAGCCGTTGGTCTCCTCCCTCGCCGCCAACGACAGCGTGAACGATGCACCTACACCCCTGCCCCGGTCGAGGTTGTCCGGCTGGATTTGTGACCAGCCGTGAGCTGAGAGAGAGTGTGGCCACTATGTGTTGCTTAGATCTGGAGAGCATGAGAGAGTGAATGAGAGGAACCCTAGTAAAGCAAGCGCTAAGGCTCCTGCTTTTATATATAGTGGAGTGATTTTGTTGTACCAGCTTCAAAAAAATGCGCTCCTACGTGTACCGGCGAGTGGGTGTGAGAGAACTAGTGCATGCGTGCACCACTTCTCTTCGTGAGAGTACAATATACTATGCCCAAAGAACGTTCGCCGCAAGAGTAATAGTACAAGTGTGTGACGTGTGAGCTAAAATAAAATGTGTGCGCTGTCTTTTGTTTTTTAAAAGTTCTGAGGGTAGGGTGTGAAGAGCACATATGTGTGTGACATCTACCTGCAGATAGACGGTGGGTGCGACGTGCGAGTCTGCGAGAGGACTCGGGAGAGTCGTGACTCATGAGGGTGCGTGTGCGTGAGAGAGAGGGGGGACGTATCAATGCAATGCATGTGTCCATAAATCATTATCTGACAAACATTCGCGACAAGCCTTTTCCCGACGAACGCCGTAAGGACCGTTAGATCGGCATCCGACAGTGTCAGTTTTGCCATGTCATTTAACAGAACAGCCACTCCTCCTACACACAAATCTTCCATGTGAGTGTTAGCAACTGCCGTATGCTCCCTCCGTCTCGAAATGTAGTGCATATAGCTTTATTGAAAATTCGAACCTCACAAACTTTTACCGAGTTTTCGTGTACCAAATTGCACATGTAGAATACCATGTATATATCATTTCATTCATCTTCGAGAGGTAACTATAAAGTTGGGTGAGGAGTCTACAAAGAAAGACCACCATATCACCTGTAGCAATTTCAAGCATCCTTTAGTGTCGAGGAATATCATAGGAACTCTATATGATATGATTTTTATAGGATTTTTTCCTTTAGATCCAATTGGTTCATAGGAATAGATTCATATACTCCACATTTCAAAGGAAATAAACAT
This sequence comes from Triticum dicoccoides, assembly GCF_002162155.2. Taxonomy (NCBI): domain Eukaryota; kingdom Viridiplantae; phylum Streptophyta; class Magnoliopsida; order Poales; family Poaceae; genus Triticum; species Triticum dicoccoides. The sequence continues at coordinate 457,625,336 of NC_041382.1, read as the reverse complement.
GATATCATTTCTATAGCTTTAGAGCCACTTGGTTCATATGAATGGATTCCTATACTCCCTTAATTTCAAAGGGAAATAAACATTAGCGTATATTCAATAGAAAAGTTCCTATGATATGAACCAAATTACATCTCTTTTCTAATCCCTCCTCATAGGAATTGAGAAACATGTCATCTCTAGATTCAATAGAAAAGTTCCTATGATGTGAACCAAATGACATCTCTTTTCCAAACCCTACTCATAGGAATTGGGATGCTCCATGTCATCTCTTTCCCTACAACTTCCATGTATACATCTTCTATTCCTAAATAGATAGTACAACCCACTAGTAGCTTTTTTCCAAAACATGCAACTATGGCACAAGAACTATATAGTGTGCCAATAACTTTGAAAGATGGTCGCTGGATGAAGCTATCCCGACAGTGCAGAGATAGGAAAATCCGAGCACTACCGGCCGTTGGATATCATCAACATTCCACCAGATCTGCCACATGTACAATTTAGAAGACTCCATGGTTGAACTTAAGCATAATGCACAAACCTCAAAACACAAGCACTTCTCCTTTGTTCTAGAATCTTCTGTATCATAATTGATTATTTTTTTCTAAATGAATTGCCATTATTTGTTTTTTACTTTATGATTTACTCCCTCCGTTCCAAAATAGATGACCCAACTTTGCACTAACTTTGTACAAAGTTAGTGCAAAGTTGGGTCATCTATTTTGGAACGGAGGGAGTACAATGCACAACCCCATGAATCTTAACATTTTTATAAAACTTATTGATTTTGAATGAGATGAACTATAAGAACTAAACGAACATCTTCAACATGCATATATGACTCAAAGCTTTACATGCTATAGTGTGTATTTATTCATAATTTGGTTTCGATATCTCATGCGTTCAATACATGTGTACCTTACTAGTTTTGAGTAGAGTAGCAAATTTCACGCGGCCCCGGGTATATCAAAATGCAGGGCCCATGCATCATTTCCTTTCAATCGAACCTACGTCCACAATATTTTGTACGTACTATATCTCCACTGGTCCCCGAACCCAAAATGCTGCCTCGTTCCCGTAAAACCAAGCGACCCACACATATTTAAGGCATCGGCTCAAACCCATTTACTATGACGTGGCCCCGCATGGCATAGTACTCCTACAAACCCTACCGCCTCACTCATCATCGGTTTTCTTCAAGAGGACGAGGGAGAAGCCGATTTGTAGTGGAGGCGCTTTCAAAAAAGGATCTGTAGTGGAGACCCCTACCCTAGGGTTCCCTAGGTAGCTGCCGCACGCATCATTGTTTTCTCTTTTCTTTATGCTCTTGCGCCCTAGAGTGAAATGATGGTTGCTTCGTCCATCCAGCTTAATGCGGGAAAGGTGGAGCTTTGTGATTTGACCCCTCGTCGCTCATTTTCTACTACTGCGACGCTACGACCGGGGTGCCTACAATTCCAACTGCTGCTCCGAACTGTAATTTGGTGCATCGCACATGGAACAAGATGGTGGATGGGCCACATGTCGGCCAAAAGGGTCCTGTTAAGTGTGTCGCCATTTCGTGTGCGGACTGACCCTACTTGAGTTGCTATGCCAACACGACAGGAGCAGCCTACCACTTGGTTTTGCTCCTTGGTGAATCCCGACTATATTGATCTAAAAAGATATGTGCTGAACTACCCTCTCCATCTCGGTTTTTTTATTTTTAGGCATCTCGGTTTATAGGGCCTGCACGTAGTTCTAGGTCATCCATTTGACTAACTAAATATGAGTTACTATGTCACAAAAAGTATATCATTGGATTCTTAAGCGGATGTAGTTATATTTAAAAGTCGAGGGCGGGGCTTTTCCTGCGCGGTAGGCAGCGGGGTAGTTCCGCCTAGTCGGTTCGACAGAGACATGAGAAGACAAGGGAGTAGGCTACTGCAAACGTAGGGCTGTGTGATTTGACATCGAGTTACTGCTGGACAGGTGGGGCCCCGTGATTTGACTTGCCATTATCATTTTAACTGCGGCGCTACGACCGGCGTGAGTCTCCCATATTCCGACCACCTCCATACAGGTGCCTCTCCCAATGCTCCACCATGTAGTAGAGGTTGGCTCTTGCACGAGAGCCCACTTCTCCACTTTTTCCTTGCCTCTCTTTCCTCCACATATGCAAAAATTCCATGTAAAGCGCACTATTGTAATTACTTTTACTTGCTCCTACAGGTGCTTAAGCTTGCCACATAGGCATAAAGTCTGATGTGGCAAGTTAATCAAGAAGAGAGAGATTAGTTTGGTGACCCAAGGAAGAAACGGTGCTAAGCGCGTGTACCTAGGTGAAAAGACAATTTTGAGTGTATAGCTAATTAAATGAAGCAAACTTAGCAACACCATTTCATTGAAAGAGGTCACTCCTTGGCAAATGCAATAAATACACGCGCTTAGCACCGTTTCTTCCTTGAGTACAAAGAAAGAGATAGAGAGGAGTAAAAAAATACACTTATAGCCAACCTTCTTGTAGTATGAGTGACTAAGTGATTACTATGTATGACATGCCAACATCAGATTGTTGGGGAACGTAGCAGAAATTCAAAATTTTCTATGCATCAACAAGATCAATCTATGGAGTAATCTAGCAACGAGGGGAAGGAGAGTGCATCTACATACCCTTGTAGATCGCTAAGCGGAAGCGTTCAAGTGAACTGGGTTGATGGAGTCGTACTCGTCGTGATCCAAATCACCGATGATCCTAGTGCCGAAAGGACGGCACCTCCATGTTCAACACACGTACAGCCAGGTGACGTCTCCTACACCTTGATCCAGCAAGGGGAGAAGGAGAGGTTGGGGAAGACTCCATCCAGCAGCATCACGATGGCGTGGTGGTGGTGGAGGAGCGCGGGACTCCAGCAGGGCTTCGCCAAGCACTATGAGAGACGAGGAGGGAGAGGGGTAGGGCTGCGCCAACAGGGAGAGCAAATCACATGTATTGGGCAGCCCCAAACCTCAAGTATATATAGGGGGAAGGGAGGGGCTGTGCCCCCACCTAGGGTTCCCTCCCTAGGGGTGGCGGCCAGCCCTAGATCCCATCTAGGGGGCGGCCAAGGGGGAAGAGAGGGGGGCGCACCACTAGGTGGACCTTAGGCCCATCTGAGCCTAGGGTTTGCCCCCTTCCCCTCTTGGAGGCGCCTTGGGCGTTGGTGGGAGGCGCCCCAGCCCACCTAGGGGCTGGTGCCTTCCCACTATTGGCCCATGTAGGCCTCCGGGGCTGGTGGCCCCACCTGGTGGACCCCCGGACCCCTCCGGTGGTCCCGGTACACTACCGGTGATGCCCGGAACACTTCCGGTGGCCAAAACCATACTTCCTATATATCAATCTTTACCTCCGGACCATTCCGGAACTCCTCGTGACGTCTGGGATCTCATCCGAGACTCCGAACAACATTCGGTAACCGCGTACATACTTTCCCTATAACCCTAGCGTCATCGAACCTTAAGTGTGTAGACCCTACGGGTTCGGAAGTCATGCAGACATGGCCGAGACAACTCTCTGGTCAATAACCAATAGCGGGATCTGGATACCCATGTTGGCTCCCACATGCTCCATGATGATCTCATCGGATGAACCACGATGTCAAGGACTTAATCAATCTCGTATACATTTCCCTTTGTCTAGCGGTACGATACTTGCCCGAGATTCGATCGTCGGTATCCCGATACCTTGTTCAATCTCATTACCGGCAAGTCTCTTTACTCGTTCCGTAACACATCATCCCGTGATCAACTCCTTGATCACATTGTGCACATTATGATGATGTCCTACCGAGTGGGCCTAGAGATACCTCTCCGTTTACACGGAGTGACAAATGCCAGTCTCGATTCGTGCCAACCCAACAGACACTTTCGGAGATACCTGTAGTGTACCTTTATAGCCACCCAGTTACGTTGTGACGTTTGGCACACCCAAAGCACTCCTACGGTATCCGGGAGTTGCACAATCTCATGGTCTGTGGAAATGATACTTGACATTAGAAAAGCTTTAGCATACGAACTACATGATCTTGTGCTAGGCTTAGGATTGGGTCTTGTCCATCACATCATTCTCCTAATGATGTGATCCCGTTATCAACGACATCCAATGTCCATGGTCAGGAAACCGTAACCATCTATTGATCAACGAGCTATTCAACTAGAGGCTTACTAGGGACATGGTGTTGTCTATGTATCCACACATGTATCTGAGTTTCCTATCAATACAATTCTAGCATGGATAATAAACGATTATCATGAACAAGGAAGTATAATAATAACCAATTTATTATTGCCTCTAGGGCACATTTCCAACAGTCTCCCACTTGCACTAGAGTCAATAATCCATTTCACATCGATATGTGATTAACACTCAAGGTCACATCCCCATGTGACTAACACCCAAAGACTTCTGGGTTTGATCATGTTATGCTTGTGAGAGAGGTTTCAGTCAACGGGTCTGCAGCATTCAGATCCGTATGTACTTCGCAAATTTCTATGTCATCTTGTAGATGCAACTACTACGCTACATTTGGTGCCATTTCAAATAACTGTTCTACTTGGAGCTATTCTAAATCGTTGCTCCATTATACGTATCCGGTATCTCTACTCAGAGCTATCCAGATAGGTGTTAAGCTTGCATCGACGTAACTCTTTACGTCGAACTCTTTATCACCTCCATAACCGAGAAACATATCCTTATTCCTCTAAGGATAATTTAGACCTCTATCTGGTGATCTACTCCTAGATCACCTTTGTACCCTCTTGCCAAATATGTGGCAAGGCTCACATCAGGTGTGGTACTCAGCATGGCATACCGTATGGAGCCTATGACAAAAGCATAGGGGATGACCTTCGTCCTTCCTCTTTGTTCTGCCGTGGTCGAGCTTTAAGTCTTAACTTCATACCTTACAACTCAGGCAAGAACTCCTTCTTTGACTGATCCATCTTGAACACCTTCAAGATCATGTCAAGGTATGTGCTCATTTGAAAGTACCATTAAGCGTTTTGATCTATCCTTATAGATCTTGATGCTCAATGTTCAAGTAGCTTAATCCAGGCTTTCCATTGAAAAACACTTTCCAAAAACCCTATATGCTTTCCAGAAATTCTACGTCATTTCTGATCAACAATATGTCAACAACATATACTCATCAGAAATTCTATAGTGCTCCCACTCACTTCTTTGGAAATACAAGTTTCTCATAAACTTTGTATACACCCAAAAACTTTGATCATCTCATCAAAGCATACATTCCAACTCCGAGATGCTTACTCCAGTCCTTAGAAGGATTGCTGGAGCTTTGCATACTTGTTAGCATCTTTCAGGATTCACAAAACCTGCTATTGTATCACATACAACTTTTCTTACGAAAACTTGGTAAGAAAACTTGTTTTGACATCCATCTATTAGATTTCATAATCGAAAAATACAGCTAATGCTAACATGATTCCGACAGACTTAAGCATCGCTACGGGTGAGAAATTCTCATCGTAGTCAACTCCTTGAACTTGTCAGAAAAACATCTTAACGACAAGTCGAGCTTTCTTAATGGTGATACTTACCATCATTGTCCGTCTTCCTTTTAAAAATCCATATGTACCTAACAGCCTTACGACCATCAAGTAGTTCTTCCAAAGTCTACACTTTGTTTTCATATATGGATCCTCTATCGGATTATATGGCCTCGAGCCATTTTGGAATCCAGGCCCACCATCGCTTCTCCATAGCTCGTAGGTTCATTGTTGTCTAGCAACATGACTTCCAAGACAGGATTATGTACCACTCTGAAGTAGTACGCATCCTTGTCATACCACGAGGTTTGGTAGTGACTTGATCTGAAGTTTCATGATCACTATCATAAGCTTCCACTTCAATTGGTGTAGGTGCCACAGGAACAACTCCCTGTGCCCTGCCACACACTAGTTGAAGAGACGGTTCAATAACCTCATCAAGTCTCCACCATCCTCCCACTCAATTCTTTCGAGAGAAACTTTTTTTCTCGAGAAAGGACCCGATTCTAGAAACAATCCCTTATTGCTTTCAGATCTGAGATAGGAGGTATACCCAACTGTTTTGGGTGTCCTATGAAGATGCATTTATCCGCTTTGGGTTCGAGCTTATCAGCCTGAAACTTTTTCACATAAGCGTCGCAGCCCCAAACTTTTTAACAAATGACAGCTTAGGTTTCTCTAAACCATAGTTCATACGGTGTCATCTCATCAGAATTACGTGGTGCCCTATTTAAAGTGAATGTGGTTGTCTCTAATGCCTAACCCATAAACTATCATGGTAATTCGATAAGAGACATCATGGTACGCATCATATCCAATAGGGTGCAGTTATGATGTTCGGACACACCATCATACTATGGTGTTTCAGGCTGTATTAGTTCTGAAACAATTTCCACAATGTCTTAATTCTGTGCCAAACTCGTAATTGAGATATTCATCTCTATGATCATATCATAGATATTTTATCCTCTTGTCACAATGATCTTTCAACTTCACCCTGAAATTACTTGAACCTTTCAATAATTCAGACTCGTGATTCATCAAGTAAATATACTCAACATCTACTCAAATCATCTGTGAAGTAAGAACATAACGATATCCACTACACGCCTCAGCACTCATTGGACTACACACATCAAAATGTATTACTTCCAACAAGTTGCTTTCTAGTTCCATTTTACTGAAAACGAGGCTTTCAGTCATCTTGCCCATGTGGTATGATTTGCATGTCTCAAGTGAATCAAAATAAAGTGAGTCCAAACGGTCCATTTGCATGGAGTTTCTTCATGCATATACACCAATAGACATGGTTCGCATGTCTCAAACTTTTCAAAATGAGTGAGCCCAAAGATCCATCAACATGGAGCTTCTTCATGCGTTTTATACCGATATGACTTACGTGGTCGTGCCACAAGTAGGTGGTACTATCATTACTATCTTATATCTTTTGGCATGAACATGTGTATCACTACGATCGAGATTCAATAAACCATTCATTTTAGGTGCAAGACCATTGAAGGTATTATTCAAATAAACAGAGTAACCATTATTCTCCTTAAATGAATAACCGTATTGCGATAGACATAATCCAATCATGTATATGCTCAACGCAAACACCAATCTCGATGGTAGAGGGAGCATGCGATGCTTGATCACATCAAGCTTGGGAAAAACTTCCAACACATATCGCCAGCTCACCTTTAGCTAGTCTCCATTTACTCCGCAGCCTTTTATTTCGAGTTTACTAACACTTAGCAACCGAACCGGTATCTAATACCATGGTGCTACTAGGAGTACTAGTAAAGTACACATTAACACAATGTATATCCAATATAGTTCTATCGACCTTGCCAGCCTTCTCATCTACCAAGTATCTAGGGTAATTCTGCTCCAGTGGCTATTCCCCTTATTACAGAAGCACTTAGTCTCGGGTTTGGGTTCAACCTTGGGTTTCTTCACTAGAGCAGCAGCTGATTTGCCGTTTCATGAAGTATCCCTTCTTGCCCTTGCCCTTCTTGAAACTAGTGGTTTCACCAACCATCAACAATTGATGCTCCTTCTTGATTTCTACTTTTGTGGTGTCAAACATCACGAATATCTCAAGGATCATCATATATGTCCCTGATATATTATAGTTCATCACGAAGCTCTAGCAGCTTGGTGGTAATGAGTTCGTAGAAACATCACTATCTCATCTGGAAGATCAACTCCCACTCGATTCAAATGATTGTTGTACTCAGACAATCTGAGCACAAGCTCAACAATTGAGCTTTTCTCCCTTAGTTTGCAGGCTAAGAAAATCGTCGGAGGTCTTATACCTCTTGACGTGGGCACGAGCCTGAAATCCCAATTTCAGCCCTCGAAACATCTCATATGTTTCGCGACGTTTCAAAACGTCTTCGGTGCCTCAACTCTAAACCGTTTAACTGAACTATCACGTAGTTATCAAAATGTGTATGTCAGATGTTCGCAACATCCACAGACCTCAGCACACTGAGCGGTGCATTAAGGACATAAGCCTTCTATGAAGCAATGAGGACAATCCTCAGTTTACGGACCTAGTCCGCATAATTGCTACTATCATCTTTCAACTAAATTTTCTCTAGGAACATATCTAAATAGTAGAACTGAAGCGCGAGCTACGACATAATTTGCGAAGACCTTTTGACTATGTTCAGGATAATTAAGTTCATCTTATGAACTCCCACTCAGATAGACATCCCTCTAGTCATCTAAGTGATTACATGATCCGAGTCAACTAGGCCGTGTCCGGTCATCACGTGAGACGGACTAGTCATCATCGGTGAACATCTTCATGTTGATCGTATCTTCTATACGACTCATGTTCGACCTTTCGGTCTTCCGTGTTCCGAGGCCATGTCTGTACATGCTAGGCTCGTCAAGTCAACCTAAGTGTTTCCCATGTGTCCCGAGGCCATGTCTGTACATGCTAGGCTCGTCAACACCCGCTGTATTCGAATGTTAGAATCTATCACTCCCGATCATCACGTGGTGCTTCGAAACAACGAACCTTCGCAACGGTGCACAGTTAGGGGGAACACCTTTCTTGAAATTTTAGTGAGGGATCATCTTATTTAAGCTACCGTCGTTCTAAGCAAATAAGATGTAAAACATGATAAACATCACATGCAATCAAATAGTGACATGATATGGCCAATATCATTTTGCTCCTCTTGATCTCCATCTTCGGGGCTCCATGATCATCGTTGTCACCGGCATGACACCATGATCTCCATCATCATGATCTCCATCATCATGTCTTCTTGAAGTTGTCTCGTCATCTATTATTTCTACTACTATGGCTAACACGTTTAGCAATAAAGTAAAGAAATTTACATGGCGTTTCTCAATGACACGCAGGTCATACAAAAATAAAGACAACTCCTATGGCTCCTGCCGGTTGTCATACTCATCGACATGCAAGTCGTGATTCCTATTACAAGAACATGATCTCATACATCACATATATATCATTCATCACATCCTTTGGCCATATCACATCACAAAACACTTGCTACAAAACCAAGTTAGACGTCCTCTAATTGTTGTTGCAAGTTTTTACGTGGCTGCTATAGGTTTCTAGCAAGAATGTTTCTTACCTACGCCCAAAACACAACGTGAATTGCCAATTTCTATTTACCCTTCATAAGGACCCTGTTCATCGAATCCGATCCGACTAAAGGGGGAGAGACAGACGCCCACCAGCCACCTTATGCAACTAGTGCATGTCAGTCGGTGGAACCGGTCTCACGTAAGCGTACGTGTAAGGTTGGTCCGGGCCGCTTCATCCCACGATGCCGCTGAATCAAGATAAGACTAGTAACGGCAAGATAATTGACAATATCGACGCCGACAACTACTTTGTGTTCTACTCGTGCATAGTAACTACGCATAGACCTAGCTCGTGATGCCACTGTTGGGGAACGTAGCAGAAATTCAAAATTTTCTACGCATCACCAAGATCAATCTATGGAGTAATCTAGCAACGAGGGGAAGGAGAGTGCATCTACATACCCTTGTAGATCGCTAAGCGGAAGCATTCAAGTGAACGGGGTTGATGGAGTCGTACTCGTCGTGATCCAAATCACCAATGATCCTAGTGCCGAACGGACGGCACCTCCGTGTTGAACACACGTACATCCCGGTGACGTCTCCTACGCCTTGATCCAGCAAGGGGAGAAGGAGAGGTTGGGGAAGACTCCATCCAGCAGCAGCATGATGGCGTGGTGGTGGTGGAGGAGTGCGGGACTCCAGCAGGGCTTCGCCAAGCACTACGAGAGACGAGGAGGGAGAGGGGTAGGGCTGCGCCAACAGGGAGAGCAAATCACATGTATTGGGCAGCCCCAAACCTCAAGTATATATAGGGGGAGGGGAGGGGCTGCGCCCCCACCTAGGGTTCCCTCCCTAGGGGTGGCGGCCAGCCCTAGATCCCATCTAGGGGCGACCAAGGGGGAAGAGAGGGGGCGCACCACTAGGTGGGCCTTAGGCCCATCTGAGCCTAGGGTTTGCCCCCTTCCCCTCTTGGAGGCGCCTTGGGCCTTGGTGGGAGGCGCCCCAGCCGACCTAGGGGATGGTCCCTTCCCACTATTGGCCCATGTAGGCCTCCGGGGCTGGTGGCCCCACCTGGTGGACCCCCGGACCCCTCCGGTGGTCCCGGTACACTACGGGTGATGCCCGGAACACTTCCGGTGGCCAAAACCATACTTCCTATATATCAATCTTTACCTCCGGACCATTCCGGAACTCCTCGTGACGTCCGAGATCTCATCCGGGACTCCGAACAACATTCGGTAACCACGTACATACTTTCCCTATAACCCTAGCATCATCGAACCTTAAGTGTGTAGACCCTACGGGTTCGGAAGTCATGCAGACATGGCCGAGACAACTCTCCGGTCAATAACCAACAACAGGATCTAGATACCCATGTTGGCTCCCACATGCTCCACGATGATCTCATCGGATGAACCACGATGTCAAGGACTTAATCAATCCCGTATACAATTCCCTTTGTCTAGCGGTACGATACTTGCCCGAGATTCGATCGTCGGTATCCCGCTACCTTGTTCAATCTCATTACCGGCAAGTATCTTTAATTGTTCCGTAACACATCATCCCGTGATCAACTCCTTGATCACATTGTGCACATTATGATGATGTCCTACCGAGTGGACCCAGAGATACCTCTCCGTTTACACGGAGTGACAAATCCCAGTCTCGATTCGTGCCAACCCAACAGACACTTTCGGAGATACCTGTAGTGTACCTTTATAGCCACCCAGTTACGTTGTGACGTTTGGCACACCCAAAGCACTCCTATGGTATCCGGGAGTTGCACAATCTCATGGTCTAAGGAAATGATACTTGACATTAGAAAAGCTTTAGCATACGAACTACATGATCTTGTGCTAGGCTTAGGATTGGGTCTTGTCCATCACATCATTCTCCTAATGATGTGATCCCGTTATCAACGACATCCAATGTCCATGGTCAGGAAACCGTAAACATCTATTGATCAATGAGCTAGTCAACTAGAGGCTTACTAGGGACATGGTGTTATCTATGTATCCACACATGTATCTGAGTTTCCTATCAATACAATTCTAGCATGGATAATAAATGATTATCATGAACAAGGAAATATAATAATAACCAATTTATTATTGCCTCTAGGGCATATTTCCAACACAGATAACCTAACGCACCGTGTTAAATCTCCAAGGGCGCGACCGCGCGAGCGACGCGGCGGTCGTGGTAGGCGCGACCATGATACGGGCTGCTGGCAACCCTTGGATCTGAGATCAAACAGTCGCATGCTAAGTTGCTGAAAGTTACAGAATAACCCTCCAGGATAGGATATTCACCCATAGGTCTAGAATCACGCCATGCAACCGTTCGATCTCAGATCCAAGGGCTCTCGGAAGCCTGTATCATGGGAGAATGGAAAGCCACTACCCTGCTGTTCACACGCTAGCAAGCTTAACCTCATCCTGCGAGCCACCGCGCCTGTGGGCGGGGGAGATGGCATACTAAGCAAGGTTCTCCTCGTTCTGCGAGTTGACGGGACACATCAAAAGTACTCCAGTGTATCGAGCCTTGCCTCTAAGGTAGGCCCCACATGGTTTGCCTCTTTTTTTAATTTAACATAACGCGTCAAGTCGCAATTTGTTTGTTCACCCGTGGTAGACGATCCTCCCTCCACCAAGTGGACAACCAGTACACGTGCCAAATTACCACGTGGGCTGCCTTTTTCGTACATAAATGAGCTCCACTGTGTACCCGCGCGGGTGTGGTTGGGAAAGAGACGGGAGTACGTGCGCCGTGTGTGCACCTCTTCTCTTCGTGCACGTCCCCCACCTACGTGGGTGTGTGTGAGAGAGATACAAACCTAGACATAATGCGCCGTCCATCCCCATGCCTTCGTCCAGTCCGACCACTAGTCACCACCACGCCCCACTCCTTCTCACCTTATCTCTCATCTTTCTCCCTCCATTTTTGCAATATTAATGGTGTTTGCCTCGTGGTACTAGCAAAGGAGGACATTAATTATCCCTTGTATGCATGCAGGAGTTTGTAAAAAAATGCATCTTGATGTTTCGTGCAATGCACGGGTATCTTGCTAGTCCATGAAAACAACACATGGAAAAATTCCACGGCGAACGAGGGATTTGAATCTATTGGGAGGGGCTGTTTGGATCTTGCCCGGGGTAGCCAAAATATTGGCGACCCTTTTGTCCACCGGTGCCTTTGCCACCTATGAACGAGGAATGGCTCGGGTGCTCATGTTGTCATGCATCCTGCAGCGCGCACGTTGGAGATCAGCTTGCACGAGCTGTGTTTTTTTGTCCCACAACGCCGCCCGAGCCGCCCGCAGACCGACTGACGACCCGCAAATTATGCCATCCAACCGTAGCCACACACATTATGACAGCAACTCAACCAACCATAAGAAATTCACGCAAACACGTAGACAAACTGATATTTCATATAAACAACGACGGAAATCATATAAAATACCGGATTTTCATACAAACATGACGGATTTCATTACATTCAAATGAACTACGCGGTGCTAGTTCTGGACAGCACAAGTATATAATACCTGGCCTAAATGGTCGCTCGCCGATCGATTTGTGTTCCTCATGTCCGGTAGCACGATCACCGGACTGCCGGGAGCCCCGGAGGTATATGCTTTAGCGCAAAGGATGGCTCGCTTCCCTACTGCCCAACTGATATCATTGGCTGGTGCCGAAGATGATGATGGCCGGCACCGATTCGAGTTCATCACCGGCCACTACTTCGCCATGGTCGGCACCGGCTCGAGTTCATCCTAACATTTCCCTCTTCCGTGGAGCCCATGTGGGGTTGACGAAGATCCTCGCAAAAAAGGATCCGGCAAGACACCTGCTGTGTACGCTGGCGTCGCCTCTGCGGTGGCCTTCATGGGACCCAAGCGGCGGCGGCTCCCGTGTTCTACTTCTCCTCGATGATGGCGGCGGACGCGGAGGCGCTGGCCACCGAATCATTGCTCTCCGCGCACCTGGCTTCTGTCACTGCTTGCATGGCGCGACCGCCGGCATGGGAGTCTCGGCCACAGAAACGGGAGACGCGGTACGAGGCGGCGGCGTGGACGGCAGCAACGACGCCCGTGTGCCACTCCTCGTCGAGCTGGCCTAGAGCAGCGAGTTGCTGAACCGTGCACCGGCTTGGGGCGGCAACTGGCTCCGTCGGGCGAGGGGAGGGTGGTGGATCAGCGAGCTGCATAGCTCATATCCGGCGGGCTACCCAACCGGCTTGGATGCGGAATAACTACTCTTCATAAGCCATTGTAAGAGTGGAAAAAATGGTGGAGGAGATAGGGGAGCGGCGGAGGTGTGCGATTCTTGGCCGGCGTTTGGCCTCGTTTAAATAGGAGATTAAATAGATGGCGAATGGGAGGAGCTCGGCCAACGTTGCGTTTAACGCCGCACCGGCCCGGTCATGAACGTATGTGTGTCCAGAGTGGGTTTCTCGGCTTCCACATGGGCGAGTTTCATGGAGGCGTTTGAATGTTGCACGGAGGCGTGTTCCGCCGGGCATGCCGCGAGTGGCGCCCTCGACTCTGACCAAGGACACCGTGTCATTCTTCCACTGACATGTGGGCTCCTTGGGTGCATGGCATGCATGTCAGTGACCCAACGCAGGCAGCGCACAGCAGAGGAACCTTTCGTGGGCCAGGGCGGTCAGAAGCGGGCATTTCATAAACCGATGATTGTTCATTGAGTGTGACGTCATCTTTTTTCATGTAGATAAGCCTACTATGTTGATAGCCCGTTCGATTTGTTGCGATTCATAAATACCTCTGCAAACATCAATGTTCTGCTTATCACAGATAAGACTGATTAATACCCGTAACAATCCATGTCATTAACAAAGGGTGCATGCACGTATAGGTTGAACGTGTGTCTTGCGTCGTGTGCTGTGTGCATGCAGGCGTGCGAGTGTTGCGTGCGTGCAAGGGTACGTTTCAGTGTTGCATGCATGGGTGCGTACGTGCGTGTGTTTGTGAGTGCATGTGTACGTGTCAGTGTTGCATGCCAGCATGCGTGCATGTGTACGTGTCAGTGTTGCATGCCTACATGCGTTCGTGTCTTGCGTGCATGCATATGTACGTGCGGCGTGAGGCTACACGTCAGTCGACTGACTTTTTCATCTCTGGTCATTAGATTTTCCAGCCGTTGGATACGAAATCAAGGGCCTCCAGTTTATCATCAAACTCCACCCCCCCTGAGCCGCCAGCAACAACCGGCCGAACCGCCAGCCCCCGCCACCCGCGGTCGGCCCGCCCTCCCTGAAACCACTCCCCAC